>NC_092710.1:351209313-351407374 GCF_047496885.1 Scyliorhinus torazame | reverse complement strand
AATTGTTGAGGCCTAGTCACTGACTTAACAATTAGTGGGAAAAAAAACATCCTTCTTTACCCTGTCAAAGTTGTTCATAATTTTCAGCACCTCGATAAATTAGCCTCTTAACCTTCTCTGCTCCAAGGAGAACAAGCCCAATTTTTCCACTCTTTCCTTGCATCTAAAATTCCTGATATCATTCTAGTAAACCTCTTCTGCACTCTCTCCAGGCTTTAACATTCTTCCTTAAGTAAGATGTCCAGAACTGAACACAATATTCCAGATGTGGTCTGACCAATGATTTGCAGAGGTGCAGCATCACTTCCTTGCTTTTATACTCTATGCTTTTATTTACAAACCCAAGGATCCTATAAGTCTTCTTAACAACTGTTTCAACTTGCCTGGCCTCCTTCAGAGAATTATGCACTTGAACGCCGAGGACCCTCTGCTCCTGTACTCCCCTCAAAGTTGCACCATTGAGCCTATATCGTCTCCTAGCTTTCTTCTCCCAAAATGGGGCGGCACAGTGGTTAGCACTGCTACCTCACAGCTCCAGGGACCTAGGTTCAATTCTGGCTCGGGTGACTGTGTGGAGTTTGCACTTTCTCCCCGAGTCTGCGTGGGTTTCCTCCCACAGTCCAAAGGTGTGCACGTTAGGTTAAATTGCCCCATACTAAATTTGTCCGAAAGGTTAGGTCAGGTTACTGGGTTTGGGGGATAGGATGGAGGCATGGGCTTAAGTAGGATGCTCTTTCCAAGGGTCGATGCAGACTCGATGGGCCAAATGACCTACTTCTGCACTGTACATTCTATCAGAATGCATTACCTCACGTTTTGCTGCATTGAAGTTCATCTGCCAGGTGCCTGCCCATTGGCCAACTTGTCAATATCCCTCTGAAATCGCTCAGCGGCATCCTCACAATTCACTATTCTCCCTAGCTCAGTATCATCTGCACATTTAGAGATTTTGCCCTCAACACCCACTTCTAAATCATTTACATAGATCAGAAAAAGCAAGGGTCCCAACACTGAGCCCTGGGGAACACCACTCAACTCGGCTCCAGTCTGAGAAATGCCCAAGTATACCTACCCTCTGTTTCCTATCTCTTAGCCAACTTCTAATCCATGTTGCCAGGAGCCAATCAATCCCTAACATTTTTAATTTGCTAACCACCCTGCTATTTGGCACTGTATCAAATTCTGACAGTCCAAATATACAGAACTACCTCAATTAAATTTGTCAGATAAGACCAGCCATTGATCTTTCCTCACATTATATCAAATTTCAAAAATATAGTTGAGAGCAGGTATTCCAAAGTTCCCTTCTGGATTTTGGAATACCCAAGTGTGTTCTTAAAAAAATATGCAAGAGCAGACCAGAAAGTTGAATATTCTTCAGCAAAAGACTTGTCTCCCGATTTCAAAAACATTTTCCAGCATTGACAATGCACAAGTTAGGAATATGATAGAATACACTCCATTTGCCTGGATGAGTGCAGCTCCAACAACACTCAACAAACTCTTGTGATCCAGGACACGGCAGCCTGCATAACTGCCACGCCTTCCGCCATCTTGAGCATTCATTCCCTCCTCCTACACCAACGCACAGTGGCAGCAGTGCGCACACACCATGGCAGCAGTGCGCACGCACCATCTACAAGATGCAATGCAGCAATTCACCGAGGTTCATTGACCACAAGGGCAGCTGGTACATGGGAATACCACCAGCTGCAAATTGCACTCCAAATCTCAAACCATCTTGACTTGGAAATAGAACATAGAAAATACAGCACACAACGATGTTGTGCCGAACCTTTGTCCTAGATTAATCATAGATTATCATTGAATTTACAGTGCAGAAGGAGGCCATTCGGCCCCCTGAGTCTGCACCGGCTCTTAGAAAGAGCACCCTACCCAAACTCAACACCTCCACCCAACACCAAGGGCAATTTTGGACACCAAGGGCAATTTATCATGGCCAATCCACATACCCTGCACATCTTTGGACTGTGGGAGGAAACCGGAGCACCCGGAGGAAACCCACGCAGACACGGGGCCATTCCTTCACACTACTGGATCAAAGTCCTAAATTGCCTAACTGTATAGGAGTACCGAGTCCCCCACATGGGAAGCAGCCTTTCAAGAGGGCAGATCACCACCAAAGGACCCTCAAACATTCCACCATTTAATGAAAATTGCAGTCTTTTTCCCATATCACTGCTAAATAATATTTAGTGTCAATTGCCATTTTAGAAGAATTCAAAGAAGATGCTTCCTTATTACCGGAAATGTCTTGTTCCAATGTTTAAAACTACATTGCAGAATCCAGGACTCCGTTACCAGCAGAAATATCTGTGTACTCGATATATTCCCTTTAATGTCATTGTGTCAGTTTTTACAGCATGGAAAGAGGTCTTTCAGCCCATTATATCCACCCCAGCCATCAAGCACCCATTTACTCTAATCTCATTGTAAGCTATAGCATTTCAATTCCTCGTCCAAATACTAAAATGTAGCACTGCCGCCTCACGGCGCCGATGGCCCAGCTTCGTTTCTGGCCTGGGTCACAGTCCATGTGGAGTTTGCACATTCTCCAAGTGTCTGCGTGGGTCTCATCCCCACAACGCAAAAAGATGTGCAAGATAGGTGGATTGGTCATGTGCAATTGCCCTTAATTGGAATTTTAAAAAAAACACAACAGGGTAAGAGAGCAGCTTCATAGTGAAAAACAGCACAGACAGGCGGGCCAGTACATTTAAAACAGCGGGTGAATGGAGAGGAGCTTCAGAGCGAGAAACAACGCATATAGAGGTGGACCCGACCAGTGTCATGTGAGGGTACCTTTAAGAAATGGATGTTTAAGCAATGTACCTTGAAGAAAACAGTGGTACAAAATAATAGAAATCATAGAACATTACAGCGCAGTACAGGCCCTTCGGCCTTCGATGTTGCGCCGACCTGTGAAACCACTCGAAAGCCCATCTACACTATTCCCTTATCGTCCATATGTCTATCCAATGACCATTTGAATGCCCTTAGTGTTGGTGAGCCCACTACTGTTGCAGGCAGGGCATTCCACACCCTTACTACTCTCTGAGTAAAGAACCTACCTCTGACATCTGTCCTCTATCTATCTCCCCTCAATTTAAAGGTATGTCCCCTTGTGCTAGACATCACCACCGAGGAAAAAGGCTCTCACTGTCCACCCTATCCAATCCTCTGATCATCTTGTATGCCTCAATTAAGTCACCTCTTAACCTTCTTCTCTCTAACGAAAACAGCCTCAAGTCCCTCAGCCTTTCCTCACAAGATCTTCCCTCCATACCAGGCAACATTCTGGTAAATCTCCTCTGCACCCTTTCCAATGCTTCCACATCATTCCTATAATGCGGCGACCAGAATTGCACGCAATACTCCAAATGCGGCCGCACCAGAGTTTTGTACAGCTGCAACATGACCACATGGCTCCGAAACTCAATCCCTTTACCAATAAAAGCTAATACACCGTACGCCTTCTTAACAACCCTCTCAACCTGGGTGGCAACTTTCAGGGATCTATGTACATGGACACCGAGATCTCTCTGCTCATCCACACTGCCAAGAATCTTACCATTAGCCCAGTACTCAGTCTTCCTGTTATTCCTTCCAAAATGAATCACCTCACACTTTTCTGCATTAAACTCCATTTGCCACCTCTCAGCCCAGCGCTGCAGCTTATCTATGTCCCTCTGTAACTTGTAACATCCTTCCGCACTGTCCACAACTCCACCGACTTTAGTATCATCTGCAAATTTACTCACCCATCCTTCTATGCCCTCCTCCAGGTCATTTATAAAAATGACAAACAACAGTGGCCCCAAAACAGATCCTTGTGGTACACCACTAGTAACTGGACTCCAGTCTGAACATTTCCCACCAGGTAGTCAATTTCTGATCCAAACTGCTAAATCTCCCTCAATCCCATGCCTCCATATTTTCTGCAGTAGCCAACCGTGGGGAACCTTATCAAACGCTTTACTGAAATCCATATACTCCACATCAACTGCTTTACCCTCATCCACCTGATGACCTTCTCAAAGAACTCAATAAGGTTTGTGAGGCACGACCTACCCTTCACAAAACCATGTTGACTATCTCAAATCAAATTATTCCTTTCCAGATGATTATACATGCTATCTCTTATAAACCTTTCCTTGATTTTGCTCACAACAGAAGTAAGGCTCACTGGTCTATAGTTACCGGGGTTATCTCTACTCCCCTTCTTGAACAAGGGGACAACATTTGCTATCCGCCAGTCTTCTGGCACTATTCCCGTAGACAAAGGTGAAAGCCAAAGGCTCAGCAATCTCCTCCCTAGATTCCCAGAGAATCCTAGGATAAATCCCATCCGGCCCAGGGGACTTATCTATTTTCACACTTTCCAGAATTGACAACACCTCCTCCTTATGAACCTCAAGCCCGTCTAGTCTAGTAGTCTGAATCTCAGTATTCTCGACAACATGGTCTTTTTCCTGTGTGAATACGGACGTAAAATATTCATTTAGCACCTCTCCTATCTCCTCTGACTCCACGCACAACCTCCCACTACTGTCCTTGACTGGCCCTACTCTTACCATAGTCATTCTTTTATTCCTGACATATCTATAGAAAGCTTTAGGGTTATCCTTGATCCTACCTGCCAAAGACTTCTCATGTCCCCTCCTGGCTCTTCTTAGCTCTCTCTTTAGGTCCTTCCTAGCTAACTCGTAACTCTCGAGCGCCCTAACTGAACCATCATGTCTCATCTTCACATAAGCCTCCTTCTTCCTCTTGACAAGTGTTTCGACTGCTTTAGTAAACCACTGTTACCTTGCTCGACCACTTCCTCCCTACCTGACAGGTACATACTTATCAAGGACACGCAGTAGCTGTTCCTTGAACAAGCTCCACATTTCCATTGTGCCCATCCCCTGCAGTTTTCCTCTCCATCCGATGCATCCTAAGTCTTGCCTCATCGCATCATAATTGCCTTTCCCCCAGATATAACTCTTGACCTGCAGTATATACCTATCCCTTTCCATCACTAAAGTAAACGTAATCGAATTGTGGTCACTATCACCAATGTGCTCACCTACCTCCAAATCTAACACCTGTCCTGGTTCATTACCCAGTACCAAATCCAATATGGCCTCGCCTCTCGTTCGCCTATCTACATACTGTATCAGGAAACCCTCCTGCACTCATTGGACAAAAACGGACCCATCTAAAGTACTCGAACTATAGCGTTTCCAGTCAATATTTGGAAAGTTAAAGTCCCCCATAGCAACTACCCTGTTGCTTTCGCTCCTATCCAGGATCATCTTTGCAATCCTTTCCTCTACATCTCTGGAACTTTTCAGAGGCCTATAGAAAACTCCTAACAGGATGACCTCTCCTTTCCTGTTTCTAACCTCAGCCCATACTACCTCAGTAGACGAGTCCTCATCAAACGTCCTTTCTGCCACCGTAATACTGTCCTTGACTAACAATGCCACCCCTCCCCCTCTTTTACCACCTTCACTGAGCTTACTGAAATATCTAAACCCCGGCACCTGCAACAACTATTCCTGTCCCTGATCTACCCATGTCTCCGAAATGCCCACATCAAAGTCGCAGGTACCAACCCATGCCGCAAGTTCACCCACCTTATTCCGGATGCTCCTGGTATTGAAGACGACACACTTTAAACCACCTTCCTGCCTGCCGGTACACTCCTGCAACTTTGAAACCTTACTCATGACCTCACTACTCTCAACCTCCTGTATACTGGAGCTACAATTCAGGTTCCCAAGCCCCTGCTGAACTAGTTTAAACACTCCCGAAGAGCATTAGCAAATTTCCCCCCCAGGATATTGGTACCCCTCTGGTCCAGGTGTAGACCATCCCGTTTGTAGAGGTCCCACCGACCCCAGAATGAGCCCCAATTATCCAGAAATCTGAAACCCTCCCTCCTGCACCATCCCTGTAGCCATGTGCTCAACTCCTCTTGCTCCCTATTCCTCTTCTCGCTATCACGTGGCACGGGTAACAACCCAGAGATAATAACTCTGTTTGTCCTAGGTCTAAGTTTCCACCCTATCGCCCTGAATTCCTGCCTTACATCCCTATCCCTTTTCCTACCTATGTCGTTGGTACCTATGTGGACCACGACTTGTGGCTGCTCGCCCTTAAGGATCCCAAAAACACGATCCGAGACATCATGTACTCTGGCACCTGGGAGGCAACACACCAACCGCCAGTCTCTCTCGTTCCCACAGAATCTCCTATCTATCCCCCTAACTATGGAGTCTCCAATGACTAATGCTCTACTCCTCTCCCTCCTTCCCTTCTGAGCAACAGGGACAGACTCTGTGCCAGAGACCTGTACCTCATGGCTTACCCCTGGTAAGTCTCCCCCCCCCCCCCCCCGCAAACAGTATCCAAAGCGGTATACTTGTTTCTAAGGGGAACGACCACAGGGGGGGGGGGGGGATCCCTGTACTGACTGCTTCCTCCCAGCCCCTCTCACCATCACCCATCTATCTTTAAACTTCGGAGTAACTACATCCCTGAAGCTTCTATCGATAACCACCTCTGCCTCCCGAATGATCCGAAGTTCATCCAGCTCCAGTTCCCTAACACGGTTTCTGAGGAGCTGGAGATGGGTGCACTTCCCACAGATGAAATCAGCAGGGACACTGACGGCGTCCCTCACCTCAAACATTCTGGAGGTGGAACATTGCACTACGTTCCCTGCCATCCCCTCTAGATAAAAAAAGAAAAAGAGCTTACCTGTTATTCACTCCCCTTCTCAGCAAGCACTCACTCAGCAACCTCTGCGCCCCGCACGATAACACCGGAGGGAAAATAAAAGAAAAACTACTTACCAGTCACCAGCCAATCCCTTACCTGCAGGCTGTGATGTCACGGTTCAATTTCTTTCTACTTCTACCTGCCCTCGAGCCTTCCTCTTGATCTTTACAGCGGTTGGTTTTTTTTGGTTAGAGGAGGGGGTAGGGAGGGAAACACTAAAGAAGTGCTTCGGGTTTAAGTGTCACTTGACAACAGTCATCCACAAACCACCTTCAAGTTAGGGTGACCACAACGGAGGTATGCAAATTTCCCCCGCAACAGCCAATCAGCAGCTCCGTTCTACAGCCCTCTGCTGGATGCTTGTCTTCACTTGAACAGCTAGGGTCTCTTGCTCAGGTTCACCTTCAAGTTAGGGTGACCACAATGGAGGTATGCAAATTCCCCCTGCAACAGCCAATCAGCAGCTCCGCTCTACAGCCCTCTGCTGGATGCTTGTCTTCACTTGAACAGCTAGGGTCTCTTGCTCAGGTACACCTTCAAGTTAGGGTGACCACAACGGAGGTATGCAAATTTCCCCCGCAACAGCCAATCAGCAGCTCCAGTCTACTGCCCTCTGCTGGATTGCAGTTAACATTACCAGACACAATGCAAAAAGATGAGGTAATTATGGCGGTGGTTAAGCATTTAAAGTTGCCCGAGATAGAGTTTGACTCTGGAAATGGCAAAAATTCAGTTGCAAATTAAACAAATGGAACATGAGAAAGAATTAAAGCGGCTGGAATTCGAGAGTGAGAGAGGAAAAAGAAAGAGAAAGAGAGAGAGAGGAAAAAGAAAAGGAGAAAAGAAAGAATAGCACTAGCAGAACAAAAAGAAAAAGAAAGGGAGATACAGATCAGGGAAAAAGATAAAGTGAGGGAGTTTGAACTTCAGACAATACCCATGAAACATGGCAATCAGTTAAAATTGGCAGACGTAAAGGGAAACGTACAGTTGGATGATAGTGATGAGGCTAGTGAGAAAGAGCGTCATAGTCGAAGGCTTGGTGGGAATCTATTTAAGTATGTCCAAGCATTGCCAAGGTTTGACGAGAAGGAAGTGGAAGCCTTTTTCATTTCATTTGAGAAGGTAGCTAAACAAATTAAATGGCCACAGGACATGTGGGTGTTACTGATTCAAACAAAGCTGGTAGGTAGAGCTAGTGATGTGTTTGCATCACTACCGGAGGAGGTATCTGGAACGTATGAGGAGGTGAAGAAATCCATCTCAAGTGCATATGAGCTAGTGCCTGAAGCTTACAGACAAAGGTTTAGAAATTTAAGGAAAGAATTTGGTCAAACATACATGGAGTTTGAAATGTTCAAACAGAATAATTTTGATAGATGGATAAGGGCTTTGAAAATAGACCAAACGTATGAAGCTTTCAGAGAGATTATACTTTTGGAGGAGTTTAAAAATTCAATGCCTGATGTAGTGAGAACTCGTGTGGAAGAACAGAGGGTTAAAACTGCGAGATTAGCAGCAGAAATGGCAGATAATTATGAATTAGTTCATAAATCAGAGATGGGTTTCCGACATCAGTTTCAGCCAGTGAGGGATAGAAACAGAGGACATGGGAACTTCCGGTTGCGGCTATGCTGTGCTAAGTCGCACATTCGGCAGCTCCCGCCAGAAAAGGACTTTTGGGCTCTTTTTAGGGGCCCCAGCGGCATTTGTTCGACGGTTCCCAGTGTGGGAAGGTGACAGTACGATTTCCCCGGCACTGTATGGAGCGGAGCAGCAGATGGAAGAATGCAGAGGTCCATATATACCAGGACTGGAGCACGGAGGTGGCCAAGAAGAGAGCCGGGTACAATCGGGCTGAGGTGGTTCTGCATCGGAAGGGGGTGAAATTTCGGATGCTGCAGCCGGCGTGACTGTGGATCACATTTAAGGACCGGCACCATTACTTTGAGACGCCGGAGGAGGCGTGGACTTTATTCAGGCCGAAAGGTTGGACACGGACTGAGGGTCGGTTGTGAGGGGAGGTCGCGTGGGGTTACTGTGGTTACTGTGCTTTGGGGGATGTTCTGTTCTGTATGGTTTCCTTGGGTGCTGGGTGGGGTAGGGTGAAATGGTTCGAAGTGGGGGTTTTGAGAGAGTATGGGCGTCGGTGGTTGGAAGGACAGGGCCCCGTTGGGGGGAGGGGAGATGGGAGGCCCGAGGTGGGGGAGCTGGGATTAGGCCGCAAAAGGGAGCTGCGGCAGAGAGGGCGGAGCCGGTTTGATAGAAAGCGCGGGCTTTTTCCCACGATAGGGAAGGAAGGGGGCAGGGCTGGAAGGGGGCGGGGCCGGAAGGAAGGACGGTGTTGGAGAGGTGCGCCCGTTGATGGACAGGAGGGGAGAGGGGAGGGGGGGGAAGACTACCACACTGGGGGCTCGATGGAGTGGCGGGAGTGGCCGGGGTCAGCTGACTTACGGGAGTGCTATGGGGGGAACAACGCAGCTGGGGGGGGGGGGGGGGGGGACCTAGCTCGGTGGGGGGAAGGAGCTGGGTTGCTGTTGCATTGACCAAAGGGGAGCTAGAGCTCAGAGAGAGAGTCGGGGCGGGGGGGGGGGGGGGGGGGCGTGCAGCGAAATGGTGAGTGCGGGAGGCGCGGGCACGTGGCTGGCCTAGAAAAGGGGATGGCTACTCGGCGGGGGGGGGGGGGAGCCCCCTGATCCGGCTGATAACTTGGAATGTGAGAGGCCTGAACGGGCCGGTCAAGAGGGCCCGTGTGTTCGTGCACCTGAAGGGACTGAAGGCAGATGTGGATATGCTCCAGGAGACGCATTTGTAAGAGGCAGATCAGGTTAGGCTGAGCAAGGGTGGGTAGGGCAGGTTTTCCAATTGGGGTTGGACGCAAAGAATCGAGGGGTGGTGATTTTGGTGGGAAAGGTGTCGTTTGAGGCGCTGAACATCGTGGCAGACGATGGAGGTAGGTATGTGATGGTGAGTGGTAAGCTGCAGGGGGTGCGGGTGGTATTAGTGAATGTATATGCCCCGAATTGGGACGATGCCGGATTTATGCGGCGCATGTTGGGCCGGATAGTGATTAGGGGAGAGCTAATCGCCACTAGGGCCCACAAGGAGAAGGAGAGAGGAGAGAGAGGGAGAGATTGGTGGGGGAGATTTTAAGGGTGGATAGGAGGTATGCAGAGGTCCCCGAGGAGGGACCACTCAAGGAGCGACGAAGCCTCCAGGCCGAGTACAACCTGTTGCCCACCAAGAAGGCAGACGTGCAGGGGAGGAAAGCGCAAGGGGCGGTGTATGAGTACAGGGAGAAGGCTAGCCGGATGTTGGCACACCAGCTTCGGAAGCGGCCAGCAGCAAGGGAGATTGGGGGAGTTAGGGAAAAAGGGGGGAACACGGTGCGGAGTGCGGTGGGAATAAATGGGGTATTTAGAGACTTTTATGAGGGGGTGAATAGGTCGATGAGGGGATGTGTCGATTTTTGGAACGGCTGAGGTTCCAGAGGGTGGAGGAGGAGCAGGTGGCTGAGCTTGGGGCACCGGTAGGGCTGGAGGAGCTGACTAAGGGGCTGGGGAGTATGCAGGAGTAAAAGGCACCGGGGCCAAATGGGTTCCCGGTGGAATTCTCCCGGAAGTACATGGACCTGCTGGGCCCTCTATTAGTGAGGACTTTCAATGAGGCGAGGGAGGGGGGCCCTACCCCTGACGATGTCCAGGGCGCTGATCTCGCTGATCTTGAAGCGGGACAAGGACCCATTACAGTGTGGGTCGTATAGGCCAATCTCTCTCCTCAACATGGACGCGAAGCTGTTGGCTACCAGAATTGAGGACTGTGTCCCGGGGGTGATTCACAAGGACCAGACAGGTTTTCTTCAGGGAAGGCAGCTGAATACCAATGTGCGGAGGCTCCTTAACGTAATTATGATGCCTGCAGTGGAGGGGGAAGCGGAGATAGTGGCGGCGATGGACGCGGAGAAGGTCTTCGATAGGGTGGAGAGGGGGTACCTTTGGGAAGTGTTGAGGAGGGGTTCATTAGTTTGGTTAGGCTACTTTACGAAGTCCCGGTGGCGAGTGTGGCCACCAATTGGAGGTGGTCGGAATACTTTCAGCTGTACCAGGGGACGGGGAGAACACCGGTTATCGTTGTATGCCGATGACCTGTTACTGTATGTGGCAGACCCAGTGGGGGGGATGCCGGAGGTGATGTGGATCCTCAGGGAGTTTGGGGACTTTTCCAGGTATAAGCTCAACGTGGGGAAGAGTGAGCTCTTCGTGGTAGACCCAGGGGAACAGGGAAGGGGGATAGACGAGCTTCCACTGAAGAGGGTGGAAAGGAGTTTTCAGTATCTGGGGATCCAGGTGGCCAGGAGCTGGGGGCCCTATGCAAGCTCAACTTGACGAGGCTGGTGGAGCAGATGGAGGAGGAGTTTAATAGGTGGTTTTGCTGCCACTCTCCCTGGCGGGTAGGGTACAGTCGGTGAAGATGACGGTGCACCCGAGGTTCCTGTTTATATTTCAGTGCCTCCCCATCCTGATCCCCAAGGCCTTTTTTAAGCGGGTCAATAGGAGCATCATGGGATTCGTGTGGGCGAAAAAGACCCCGAGGGTGAGAAGGGTGTTTCTGGAGCGGAGTAGGGACAGAGGAGGGTTAGCGTTACCTAATCTGTGTGGGTATTACTGGGCTGCCAATGTGGCTATGATACGCAAGTGGGTAATGGAGGGGTGGGGGGTCGGCGTGGAAGAGGCTAGAGATGGCGTCCTGGGTGGGCACGGGTCTGGGAGCGCTGGTGACAGCACCGCTGCCGCTCCCGACGGTGGTGACGGCGACTTTGAAAATTTGGGGGCAGTGGAGGCGCCACAGGGGTGAGGTAGAGGCTTCGGTTTGGTCCCCGATCCGGGAAAACCATCGGTTCGTTCCGGGGAGAATGGATGGAGGGTTCCTGAGCTGGCACAGGGCAGGAATTAGAAGGATGGGGGACCGGTTTGTAGATGGGACGTTTGCGAGCCTTGGGGCGCTGGAGAATAAATTCGGGCTTCCCCCCGAAATGCCTTCAGGTACATGCAGGTAAGGGCATTTGTAAGACGGCAGGTGAGGGAGTTACCGCTGCTTCCAGCCCTCAGGATCCAGGATAGGGTGCTCTCGAGGGTGTGGGTTGGAGAGGGCAGGGTCTCAGCGATCTACCAGGAGATGCAGGAGGAGGAGGAGACCTCGGTGGAAGAGCTAAAGGGTAAATGGGAGGAGGAGCTTGGGGAGGAGATAGATGAGGGTGCGTGGGCGGACGCCCTGGGTAGGGTTAATTCTTCCTCCTTCGCCTGATACAATTTAAGGTTCTTCACAGAGCGCATATGACAGGTGCGAGGCTGAGCAGGTTCTTTGGGGTGGAAGACAGGTGTGGGAGGTGCTCGGGGAGCCCAGCAAATCACACTCACATGTTCTGGGCATGCCCGGCGCTGGATGGGTTCTGGAGGGCTATTACGAGAACGGTGTCTAAGGTGGTGAACACCCGGTGTTAAGCCGAGCCGGGTTAAGCCGAGCTGGGGGTTAGCACTATTTGGAGTATCTGCCGGGAGTGCAGGAGGCTAAAGAGGCCGGTATTCTGGCCTTTGCGTCCCTGGTAGCCCGGCGGAGGATTCTGCTACAGTGGAAAGATGCGAGGCCCCCGAGCGTGGAAGACTGGATCAGCGACATGGCAGAATTCATTAAATTGGAGAGGGTAAAATTTGCCTTGAGAGGGTCTGTGCAAGGGTTCTTCAGGCGGTGGCAGCCGTTCCTAGACTTTCTAGCGGAGCGTTAGGTGGTCAGCAGCAGCAACCTAGAGGGGGGGGATGTACTTTGTGTTTACAACTGTGTTTATTATTGCTTAATGGGGGGTTTGTATATTGGGGGAATTTGTGATGTAGTTGTAAGATGTTTATTTATGTGTTCTTTGTTTTTCTTTTTTCTGTTTGTTGAAAGGGACATGGGAAATACTCAAGTGGTAAAGGTAAAGGTGATCTGATGGGAGACAATAAAGAGAGTGTACCTCAGATTAAAAAATAAATCCAGGAGGGTGGAAAAAGAGATGAAAAGTTTCAAATGTTTTCACTGTAATAAACTAGGCCATGTAAAGTCACAGTGTTGGTGGTTGAAGAAAAGCACTGGAAAGGCTGAAGTGGTAAAACAGGATAAGACAGTGGGGTTTGTTAGAGAGGTGAATGAAAGTCCAAGGGAAGCGAAGGAGGCGCAAACGATTGTACAGCCTGTTCAAGAAGTAATTGTTAAGAAGGTGCCAGATGTCTTTAAAGAATTTACTTGTGTGAGTCAAGTTTACTCATGTGTATCAGGAGCAGGTAATGAAGTCACAATTTTAAGAGACACAGGGGCTAGTCAATCTTTGATGAGGAATTATGTAGTTTGGGAAGAATGTTGCCAGAAAGGTGGTGATATGTGGAATTCAGGGTGAGAGGAGTAGCGTTCCATTATTTAAGGTAAGATTGGAAAGTCCAGTGAAGAGTGACAAAATGGTAGTAGGAGTAATAGATAAACTATCTTGTCCAGGAATACAGTTTATCTTGGGTAATGATATAGCTGGATCGCAGGAGGGAGTGATGCCTACGGCGGTTGATAAGCCAGTGGAAAATCAGTCAACTGAAGTGTTGAAGGACGAATATCCTGGGATTTTTCCGGATTATGTATTAACAAGGTTGTAAAGTCACAGGGTAAGACAAGAGGAGAAATCAAAGAGTGAAGATGAAGTTGAAGTGCAATTATCAGAAACGATTTTTGATCAGATGGTTGAAAAAGAACAAGAACAGGTGGAGGATGAGGCGGATATTTTTAGTTCAGGAAAATTGGCGGAGTTACAACAGAAAGATGTAGAAATAAAACGGATATATCAGAAAGCATATATGGAAGAGGAATCTGAGAGTATACCAGAGTGTTATTACCGTAAAAGTGATATCTTGATGAGAAAATGGAGACCTGTACATATGCAGACGGATGAAAAGTGGGCAGAAGTTCATCAAGTAGTATCGCCGGTAGGGTATAGAAAAGAGGTGTTGCGGGTTGCACACGAGGTACCAGTGGGGGGTCATTTGGGAATAAGGAAAACTCGAGCTAAAATACAAAACATTTTTATTGGCCTGAACTACATAAAGATGTAGTTAAATTTTGTCAATCATGTCACACATCAAGTGATAGGGAAATCTCAAGCAGTGATAAAACCAGCGCCCTTAATACCCATTCCAGCATTTGAGGAACCTTTTACAAGGGTCCTAATCGATTGTGTAGGACAGCTTCCTAAAACAAAAAGTGGGAATCAATATCTTTTGACTGTAATGGATGTGTCTACTAGGTTTCCAGAGGCCATTCCAGTACGTAATATTACAGCTAAAAGGATTGTGGAGGAGTTACTTAAATTCTTTACTAGATATGGACCCACAGAAATTCAATCGGATCAAGGATAAAATTTTACCTCGGGGTTATTCAAAGAAGTTATGGATAGCTCAGGAATAAAACAATTTAAATCAACTGCGTACCATCCAGAATCGCAGGGAGTGTTAGAAAGGTGGCATCAGACATTAAAGACAATGTTGAGGGCGTATTGTCAAGATTATCCAGAGGATTAGGATAAAGGAATCCCATTCGTATTGTTTGCAATTAGGGATGCACCTAATGAGTCTAGCGAATTTAGTCCTTTTGAACTAATTTTTGGTCATGAGGTAAGAGGACCACTTAAATTGATTAAGGAAAAATTGGTGGGTGAGAAATCGGAAATTACACTATTGGATTACGTTTTTAGGGAACGATTAAATAGAGCAGGTGAATTGGCTAGACAACATTTGAAAGTTGCACAAAATGTGATGAAACGGGTAGCGGACAAGAAATCCAAAGTTCGTAGTTTTGCCAGTGGGGATAAAGTTTTAGTGTTGTTACCAGTGGTAGGGGAGCCTTTAAAAGCTATGTTTTGTGGAACGTATCAGATTGAAAGGAAATTAAGTGAGGTGAATTGTGGTAAAAACACCAGATCAAAGGAAGACTCACCAAGTGAGTCATGTGAATGCGCTTAAAAGGTACTTTGAAAGGGAAGGAGAGGAAAAGGAGGTTTGAATGATTCTAACTCAAAGTGACGAACCAAATCCAGATGACTGTGAATTTGACATACCTCAAATTAAATTGGAAAACGAGGATGTTCTTAAAAATTAGGATAAATTGTTGAGTTACCTTCCAGAGGAAAATAGACTGACCTGAAAGAGTTATTGATATCACGTGGGCAATTTTGTGGAGATAAATTGGGAAGTACTAAAATAGCTATACATGATGTAGATGTGGGAAATGCTGTTCCTATCAAACAACATCCATATAGACTTCATCCTTTAAAATTGGCACAGGTTAACAAAGAGATTGAGAGTATGCTGAAAAATGGCATAATTGAAGTGGGCTGCAGCCAATGGAGCTCACCCATAGTGATGGTACCTAAACCAGACAGTACCCAACGGTTGTGTGTGGACTATAGAAAGGTGAATGCAGTTACAAGAACGGACTCTTATCCTGTCCCACCATTGAAGAATCGCATTGAGAAAGTGAGACAATCTGCTTTTATTTCCAAATTCCAGACATGGAAAGAACATTTAAACCATCGTATGGAGTTCTTCGATCAACTTCAGGTGGCGGGTTTGGTGATGAACCTAGCCGTAAGTGAATTTGGAGAAGCCCGAATCACTTTCCTTGCGGAGTTTCCGATACCCTCAAGACAAAGGGAAATAATGTGATTTCGTAGCATGAGTGGATTTGATCGAACATTTGTGCAAAGGTTTTGTGGCGTGATTACTCCCCACTGATGGACTTGCTGAAGAAACGTTAAAAATTTCAATGGACAGCGGACTTTCGACTGGCGTTTGACTGCCTGAAAGCTGTGATCACCAATGTTCCTGTATTGGAGAATTGCAAGGGACTCTGTGGACAGATTGAACTAAAGTATTTGACTTTAAAGAGAAATGCCAAGGAGTAGAGGAATGGATGGATCGTGCAGAGACTTTATTCAAAGAGACTGTCAATTGAGAAGGTTTTTGGTTGGAGGAAGAAGAATGAAGAAAAATGGACTATATTATTATTATACCTGTTTGTGTGTGTTTTTTTTTTTTTAAAACAAAAAGGTATATTTACTGTGTACATTTCTTAGTGGTTGGTGCAAAAGTGAAAAATGAAACCATCTTGAAGTTGGTTTATTTTTTTTTCTTGGGGGAGGTGTCATGTGAGGGTTGCTTTAAGAAATGGATGTTTAAGCAATGTACCTTTAAGAAAACAGTGATGTCAGAGAGTGGGTGGAGCTGGGTTTTAGATCAGCCATTTTGCAGTTTCAGTTTTGAGGAAAAGAGCTTGTGTGTGTGTCTGTGTTTGCAGTGAGCTGGGTTTGCTGTGATCTCTGGATCATTTCGGTGATTTAAACTCATAATAGTAAAGCCTTTAACCTGATGTGTTTCTGTTTAAAGGTGTTAAGTCTCTCTTGGATGTTGAAAGGAATACCTGAAGGATTATTTAGTGTTGTCATGTTTTCGGGGTTATCTTTGAAGTAAGGGGTGTTAAGAGGTCCAATTTTTATTTAAGAGGTAAAGTTGATTTCATGGAATAAACATTGTGTTGCGTTCAAAAACCCACGTGTCCATAATTGTAATCCCGCACCTAGGGAAAAAGCCGTGTGCTAGGAAAAGCAACAAATCCATTAAAGGGAGAGGTTGGTTGAACTCCATGAGACATTTTGGGGTTCTGAAAACGCCTCGACCATAACACCAGTAAAAACAGTGGGGGGGAAGAGGGGGGTACAGTGGCGCAGTGCTTAGCACTGCTGCCTCACAACACCAAGGGCCCGGGTTAGATTCCAGGCCTGGGTCAGTGTGTGTGGAGTCTGCACGTTCTCTCCGTGTCTCCGAGGGCTTCCTTCAGGTGCTGGAATTTCCTTCAAGTCCTGAAAGACGTACTTGTTAGGTGATTGGACATTCTGAATTCTCCTTCGGTGTGCCTGAACAGGCGCCGGAGTGGCAACTAGGGGACTTTCACAGTAACTTCACTGTTAATATAAGCCTACTTGTGACATTATTATTATAAACAGTATGGGGAGGAACATAACTAGGAGCAGCAGTAGGCCATCTGGCCCCTCGTGCCTGTTCCGCCATTCAATAAGATCATGGTTGATCTTTTTGTGGACTCAGCTCCACTTATTTGCCCGCTCACCATAACCCTCAATTCCTTTACTGTACAATAATCTCACTACCTTTGCCTTAAAACATTCAACAAAGTAGCCTGAACTGCTTCATCCATAAGGGAATTCCACAGTTACAACCGTTTGGGTGAAGAAGTTCCTCCTCAACTCAGTAGCACAGTGGTTAGTACTATTGCTTCACAGCTCCAGTGGGTCGGATTTCGAACAAGGATGAATCAGAATACAGGAAGGAGATAGAGAACCTAGTGGAGTGGTGCAACAACAATCGCTCCCTCAATGTCAGCAAAACTAAAGAGCTGGTCATTGACTTCAGGAAGTGAACTATCGTACACACCCGTCAGCATCAACGGGGGCGAGGTGGAGATGGTTGACAGCTTCAAAATCCTAGGGCTGCACATAACCAACAATCTGTCCTGGTCCATCCACTTCAAGACTACGATCAAGAAAGCACAACAGCGCCTTTACTTTCTCAGGAAACTAAGGAAATTCAGCATGTCCGCATTGATTCTTGCCAACTTTTACAGATGCACCATAGAAAGCATCCTATCTGGCTGCATCACAGCCTGGTATGGCAACTGCTCTTGACTGTAAGAAACTACAGAGAGTCATGAACACAGCCCAGGTAATCACGCGAACGTGCCCCCCATCCATTGACTGTCTACACCTCCCGCTGCCTGGTGAAAGCAGGCAGCGTAATCAAAGACCCCTCCCCACACGGCTTATTCACTCTTGCAACTTCTTCCATTGGAGGGGAGATACAAAATCTGAGAACACGCACTAACAGATTCTTCCCCGCTGTTACCAGACTCCTAAACAACCCTCTTATGGACTGATCTGATCTCTTCACACAGCTTCTCTACTGAGTAGTACTACACTCTGTATGGTTCACCTGATACCTGTGTCTATGTATTTACATTGTGTATTTTATGTTTGCCCTGTGTATTTTCTTTTCATGCATGGACTGATCTGCCTGAGCTGTACGCAGAACAATACTTTTCACTGTACCTCGGTACACATGACAATAAACAAATCCAACCCAATCAACTTAGTGTCATCTACAAACTGACACATTATCCTTGGTCCCCAACTCCAAATCATCTCTGTAAATTGCAAACAATTGCAGTCCCAAAACAGATCCTAGGCACACCACTAGCCACTGATCGCCAACCAGAAAAACACCCATTCATCCCCACTCTTTGCTTTGTGTTAGTTGTAGGATGATGTGGGAGCTGGTGAACCCCATTGTGGTTCCCAGTGAACATATCACAGCAAGTGTTGGTAGCTTGAGGAACTTCGGCTCAAGAGTTGATGAACTGGAGTCTGAGCTTCAGACGCTGCTATACATCAGGGAGAGGGAAGAGTTACCATGACCCTGTGTTTCAGGAGGCAGTCACACCCCTTAGATTAACTACCTTGAGTTTGGCCAGTGATCAGCGACAGGAGGGTGTGATTCTGAGTGAGGTAGGTAGAGGGATCCCGAGAGAAGGTTCAGCTGGGATAGATGCACAGCCAAAATTAGAGACATCAAGTGAGTCAGGAAGATATAGTGAAGTCACCTGGGAGTTTGGCAAGATTTATTTTAATGCGAGGAGTCTGCCGAAAAAGGCAGGTGAATTTAAGGCACAAATTAAAACATGGATATGATGTTGTTGCTGTCACTGAGACATCATTTGGGGGGGGGGGGGGGGGGCAGGATTGGCAGCTCAATGCTCCAGAAGGGGGTAAAAGAGTTTTGATCAGGGAATCAATCACAGCAGTAAGGAGGGATGACATCTTAGAAGGCTCTTTAACCGAGGCCATATGGGTAGAACTTATAAACCAAAACGGAGCAAACACATTGGTGGGAGTGTTCGGTCGGCCCCCAAACAATCTGAGAGAAGTAGAAGAACAGATATGTATGGCAAATTTCAGAGAAGTGTAAAAGTAATAGAATTATGATAGTGGGAGATTTCACTTCCCCAATATTAACTGGGGAAGCCAAAATGTGAAAGGTTTAGAGGGAGCGTAATTCTTAAAATGCATCCAGAGGAACTAATTAAGCCAGTACGTAGAAGGACCTACAAGAGGGGGCGCAGTCCTGGACTTAATTTTCGGTAACAAAGCTAGGCAGGTGGTGAAGTATCAGTGAGGGAACATTTTGCAGACAATTATCATAGGCAATGATCAGGGCAGCACGGTAGCACAAGTGGATAGCACTGTGGCTTCACAGCGCCAGGGTCCCAGGTTCGATTCCCCGCTGGGTTACTGTCTGTGAGGAGTCTGTACGTTCTCCCCGTATCCGAGTGGTTTCCTTCGGGTGCTCCGGTTTCCTCCCACAGTCCAAAGACGTGCAGGTTAGGTGGATTGGCCAAGATAAATTGCCCTTAGTGACCAAAAAGGTTAGGAGGGGTTATTGGGTTACAGGGATAGGGTGGAAGTGAGGGCTTAAGTGGATCGGTGCAGACTCGATGGGCCGAATGACCTCCTTCTGTACTATGTTCTAACTTTTAAAAAACTCCATTAGATTCAAGATTGTTTTGGAAAAGGACAAGGATGGGCCCGAGATCAAAGTTTTAAATTGGGGGACGGCTGATATTAATAATATCAGATATGATTTGGCCAGAACAGTGGGATGTATTCAAGGGAGAAACAGGGAGAGTGCAGGGCCAACATGTTCCAATCAAGAAAAAGGGTGGGACCAACAAATCCAGTGAACCCTGGATATCAAGGGATATACAGCAAAAGAGAAAATGCTGAAAATCTGAGCAGGTCTGGCATTTGTAAGGAGAGAAAAGAGCTAACGTTTCGAGTCCAGATGACCCTTTGTCAAAGCCAAGGCATAGAAAATGGGAGATATTTTTACTGTAGGGTGAGGGAATGAAAGATGAGTCACAGCCACAGAAACAAAGGGAAAAGAGTGCTAATGGCAGTCCCCAGAGAGAATAAAAGGTGCCAAACAGCAGAGAAACTAAAATCAGAGGGTAAGCTGTGACAGATGTAGATGTGGGGGGAGGTGAATGAGAAAGGGGGGGGGGGGGAGAAAGAGGGGGAAGCAAAGGGGAGAAAAGGTATGGAAAGGGAGGATAAGACAGGGGGAAAGAGGGGTGGAAATATATAAAGAAAGACAAGAAAGAAAGAAACAGTAAAAGACAGTTAAAATGAAATGGAATGAAAACAAATGGGTCGAGGTGGGGTAGAGCGAATCATCTGAAGTTGTTGAAATCGATGTTGAGAGCGGAAGGCTGTAGCGTGCCTAAATGGAAGATGAGATGTTGTTCCTCCAGTTTGCGTTGAGCTTCACTGGAACATTGTAGCAGGCAAAGGACAAACATGTGGGCATGGGAGCAGGGTCTGGTGTTAAAATGGCAAGCAACTGGAAGGTCAGGGTCCCGAATGCACACAGACCGAAGGTGCTCAGCAAAATGATCACCCAGTCTACGTTTGGTCTTTCCATCGGAAAACCTACAGGTCTCAACATCAGAGAGGCAAGGGAGGGAATATCAGGACATGGCAATAATTTTCAATTCCTCTCTGGCCACAGGAGAGGTGCCGGAGGACTGGAGGACTGCCAATGTAGTACCATTATTCAAGAAGGGAGGAAGGAATAAACCAGGAAACTACAGGCCAGTCAGTCTCACCTCAGTGGTGGGGAAACTACCAGAAGCAACTCAAGAGTCAGAATGAATCAGCATTTGGAGAGGAAGGGATTAATCAGGAACAGTCAGCGTGGTTTTGTTAAGGGGAGGTCAGGTCTGACGAACTTGATTCAGTTTTTAAGAGGTGATCAGGGGTGCAGCTGAGGGAAATGCAAATTACGTAGTTTACTTCCGACTTCCGCAAGGCTTTGGATAAGGTCCCACAAGGGAGATTGATAGCCAAGTTATGTGATCCAAAGAAATAGGTGGTAGGAAGCAGAGGGTAATTGGAGGCCTGTGTCCAGTGGGGTCCCGCAGGGATCAGAGTAGGGGCCTTTGCGGTTTATGCTTTATATAAACAATTTAGAAATTAATGTAGGAGAGTAAATCAGTACGTTTGCGGATTATACGAAAATTGGTGGGGTGGTAAATAGTGAGGAGAGCCTTTGATTACAGGAGGATATAGATGGGCTGATCAGTGGCAAATGGAATTCACTCTGGATAAGTGAGATGATGCAAATCGGTAGGACAAACAAGGCAAGGGCATTCATGACAAACGGCAGGACCCTGAGAAGCACCAAGAATCAGAGGGATCTTGGTGTGCATGTACCCCTTAAGGTAGCAGAACAGGTGGATACAGTGGTTAAGAAGGCTTATAGTGTACTTGCTTTTATTAGCCGAGGCATAGAGTTTAAGAGCACAGAGGGCATGCTGGAACTGTATAAAATGTTGGTTAGGCCACAGCTAGAGCATTGTGTGCAGTTCTGGATTCCACATTATAGGAGGGATGTGATAACACTGGAAAGGGTGCAGAGGAGATTTATCAGGGTATTGCCTGGACAGTGCTAGTTATGAAGAGATTGGATAGACTTGGATTAGTACATAGAACAGTACAGGCCCTTTGGCCCATGACGTTGTGCCGACCATTTATCCTAATCTAAGATCAACCTAACCTACACCCCTTCAATTTACTGCTGTCCATGTGGCTATCCAAGAGTCGCTTAAATGTCCCTAATGACACTGACTCTACCACTTCTGCTGGCAGTGCATTCCACGCGCCCACCACACTGTGTAAAGAACCAACCTCTGACATCTCCCATATACCCTCCAATCACCTTAAAATTATGTCCCCTTGTGACAGCCATTTCTGCCCTGGGGAAAAGTTTCTGGCTATCCACTCTATCCATGCCTCTCATCACCTTATACACCTCTATCAAGTCACCTCTCTGCCTTCTTCGCTCCAGTGAGAAAAGCCCGAGCTCCCTCAACCTTTCTTCACAAGACATGCCCTCCAGTCCGGGCAGCATCCTGGTAAATCTCCTCTGCACCGTCTACAAAGTATCTACATCCTTCCTATAATGAAGCGACCAGAAACGGACACAATATTCCAAGTATGGTCTAACCAGGGTTTTATAAAGCTGCAGCAAAACTCACGGCTCTTAAACTCAATCCCCCTGTTAATGAAAGCCAACACACCATCCGCCTTCTCAACAACCCCATTAACCTGGGTGGCAACTTTGAGGAATCTATGTAAGTGGACTCCAAGATCCCTCTGTTTCTCCACACTTCCAAGAATCCTGCCTTTAACCCTGTATTCAGCATTCAAATTCGACCTTCCAAAATGAATCACTTCACATTGATCAAGGTTGAACTCCATCTGCCACTTCTCAGCCCAGCTCTGCATCCTGTCAATGTCCTGTTGTAACCTGCAACAGCCCACAACTCCAAGCTTTGTGTCATCTGCAAACTTACGAACCCACCCTTCCCCTTCCAAGTCATTTATAAAAACCACAAAGAGCAGAGGTCCAAGAACAGATCCCTGCGGGACACCACTGGTCACCGACCTCCAGGTGGAATACTTTCCATCCACTACTACTCACGGTCTTCTTTCAGCCAGCCAGTTCTGTATCCAGACAGCCAAATTTCCCTGTACCCCATGCCCCCTAATTTTCTGAATGAGTCTACCATGGGGAACCTTATCAAATGCCTTACTGAAATCCATACAAACCACATCCACTGCCCGACCTGCATCAATGTGTCTCGTCACATCCTCAAAGAATTCAATGAGACTTGTGAGGCATGACCTGCCCTCAAAGCCATGCTGACTATCTTTATGGGACTGCTTTAGCTCAGTGAGCTAAACAGCTGGTTGGGATGCAGAACAAGGCCAGCAGTGCGGGTTCAATTCCCGTGTCAGCTTACCTGAACGGGCGCAGGAATGTGGCGACTAGGGGCTTTTCACAGTAACTCCATACTTGTGACAATAAAGGATATTATATTATTTAATCAAACTATGTTTTTCTAAATAATCATAAATCCTGTCTCAGAATCCTTTCTAATATTTTGCACACCACAGAAGATTGTTTTCCTTGGAGTAGAGGAGACTGAGGGGGTACATGATTGAAATGTAGAAAATTATGAATGGCACAGAGTAGATAGACAGGAACAAATTTTTCCCCTTGGTGGAGGGGTCAATGAACAGGGGGCATAGATTTAAGGTAAGGGGCAGGAGGTTTAGAGGGGATGATGGGAAAATATATTTCACCCAGAAGGTGGTGGGAGTTTGGAATTCGCTGCCCGAAAGGGCGGTGGAGGCAGAAATCCTCATAACATGTAAGTATTTAGATGTTCACTTGCGATCCCAGGGTAAACAAGGCTATGGGCCAAGTTCCGGAAAATGAGATTAGAATGGTCAGGTGGTTGTTTTTGACCAGTGCAGAAGCGATGGGCCGAAGGGCCTTTTCTATGCTGCATCATTCTATGACATGCAAGTGGAATGGGGAAATCAGGTTGGTCCGGAACCCAAGAAAAGGAATTTGTGGAATATCTACGAGATGGTTTTTTGAATTAGCTTGTGGTAGAGTCCACTATGGAACATGCATTCTGGATTTTGTGATGTGTAACGAGGCAGACTTGATTAGGGAAATTAAGGTGAAGGAATCCTTAGGGGCAGTGATATAATACACCCCCTGTAGTTGGAGGGGGAATCAGATGTAATGGCATGATAACTGAGTAACGGTAACTACAAAGACTACACGAGGGAGGAGTTGATCAGAGTTGATTGGAAAAGGAGCCTAGCAGGGAAGACAGTGGAAAATGAAATGAACAGCAATGGCAAGAGTTCTTGAAGGTTATTTCAGGAGGCTCAGCAGGAATTCATCCCAAGGAGGAAACATGCTAAGGGGAGGACGAGGCAACCAAGTGAAATCAGCGACAGCATAAAAACAAAAGAAAAAGTAAAGAATGTGGCGAGGTTTAGTGGGAAGCCAGAGGATTGGGAAGACTTTCAAAACAAGCAGCGGACAACTAAAAAAGCAATAAGGGGGAGAAGATGAAATAGGAGTGTAAGCTAGCTAGTAATATAATAAGATTGCAAGAGATTTTTCCCCCCGATATATAAAAGATAAGAGTCAAGAATGGACATTCGACTAATGGAAAATTAGGTTGGAGAAGTAGTAATGGGGAACAAGGAAATGGCAAGAGAAACTGAATAGGTACTTTGCATCAGTCTTCATAGTGTAAGTCACCAGTGGTATACCAGAACCTAAAGAGAGTCAAGGGGCAGAGGGGAGGGTGGTGGCCATCACGAAGGAGAAGGTGCTGGGGAAGCTGAAAGGTCTGAAGATGTATACACCACCTGGACCAGATGGACGAGGTTCTGAAGGGGATTGTGGACGTATCGATGGTGATCTTTCAGGAATCACTGGAAATGGCCTTGTTTAAAAAACACCCTTGTTTAAAAAGAGGGGGAGGCAGAAAACTGGAAATTATAGGCGTTAGCCTGACTTCCATTGTTGGTAGATTTTAGAGTCCATTCTTAAAGAGAAGATTGCGGAGTACTTGGAAGTGCATGGTAAAACTGGAGTGAGTCAGCACAACTTCGTCAAGGGGAGGTCATGCCGAACATTTTTGGGTTTCCTTTTTTGAAAAGATGTCAGGGATTCTGGTGTTAAGGTGGAGCCGAGCCCGGGGCAGCATGGTGGCACGGTGGCTAGCATTGCTGCCTCATGGCGCCGAGGTCCCAGATTCGATCCCGGCTCTGGGTCACTGTCCGCGTGGAGTTTGCACATTCTCCCAGTGTTTGTGTGGGTTTCACCCCACAACCCAAAGATGTGCAGGCTAGGTGGATTGGCCACGATAAATTGCCCCTTATCGGAAAATATTAATTGGGTACTCTAAATTTATTTTTAAAAGGTGGAGCCGAGCACGATGGTGGCCATTTGTTGGAGTGTCGGAATTGCTGGTGCTGCAGGAGGGGACAAAGGCAGATGGTTATTGAGGGCGGTGGCAGCAGAGATAGTGAATGCATTTGTAATATTTCACAACTCCGTGGATTCTGGAACGGTCCGGCGGATTGGAACACGCTAATATGATGCCCCTATTCAAAAAAGGAGGCAGGCAAAATGTAGGAAACTATAAAACGGTTAGCTTGGTCCAGCGGATTGGAACACGCTAATATGATGCCCCTATTCAAAAAAGGAGGGGCAAAATGTAGGAAACTATAAAACGGTTAGCTTGTCCTCGGTGGTGGGGATGTTGCTGGAATCAATCATTAAGGATCGATGGCTGAACATTTGGAAAGACAAAGCTCAATCCACCACTCTCAGCATGCTTGACAAAACTTTTTTAAAACTTTTTTTAAATAAATATTTTTATTGAAGGTTGCATTTTTACACTGTACACGAAATGGATGAAACGGTTATAATCTACACATGGTTTGTTTTCGACACCCCCCCCTCTTCCACTGTCTCCGGGTCCTATCCTAGGTCCTTCCCTTCAACGGAGATGGTTTGTTTTACCCTTATAGCTTTGTGAAGAGCCCTCCGGTCCCGGTCTCTCCCTGCGTCCGTGTCCCTCCCACCGCTTGCACCCCTCCTCGTTCCTGCCTGCTTTCTGTGGCCCCCATGTGTCAGTCCACCCCCCATCCCATCTTTCTATCCTGGTTGGCTTTGATCAGGTCTTGGAACAGGCCAATGAATGGCCCCCACGCTTTATGGATGCCACCGTCTGACCCTGGTGTGCTTGATCTTCTCCAGATGGAGAAATTCCGCGAGGTCTGCCAGCCAGTCTGCAGCTTTGGGTGGTGCTGATCTCCAGCCGAGCAGAATTCTCCAACGGGTGACGAGGGAAGCAAATGCAAGTGCGTTGCCCCTCTTCCCCCTATGAAGTTTTGGCTGGTTCGATACCCCGAAGACTGTCAATCTTGGGCACGACTCCATCCTTACCCCCAAAACCTTGGACATCACCTCGAAGAAGGCCGTCCAAAATCCGACGAGCGTGGGGCAGGCCCAAAACATGTGGGTTGGCCGAGCCTCCATGGCACCGTTCACATTTGTCCTCCACCTCATACAGGTTCCTGTCAGGTGTGCACCACTTTAAGCTGCATGAGGCTTAGCCTTGCGCAGGTGAAGTTGGCCCGGTTCAGTGCTGCGCGCCAGATTCCGCACCCTACGTCCGTCCCTAATTCTTCTCCCACCTTCTGTCCAGTGGGGAGCATGTCCTTTCTAATAGCCGTCCTTATCTGTCCTCTCATCCCTTTTTCCACACTGTCCCCGTTCAGTAGCTCCTCCAACGTCTCTCTTGGACCCTAGGGTACCTAGTCGTCTCCTTGTGGAGAAAGTTTTTGACTTCCAAATGTCAGAGCTCCTGTCGTTCAGTAGTTCCAGTCTCTCTGTCAGCTCTTAAGGTCGCAGGTGTAAAAGTCCCAAATCGCTCGCATTCCTCCGTCCTGTCTCCACCTCAGAAAGGTGGCGTCTAGGATGGCTGGTGGAAACCTGTGGTTGCTGCAGATGGGGGCCATGGTGGACACCTCAAGTATTGTCTCATCTGGTTCCAGGTTCTTAGTGTTGCTACTACCACTGGGCTGGTGTGTGTTTTGCCAGCAGGGATGGGAGCTTGACAAACTTGCTCGAGTTCTTGGAGGACCTAAAAGGGGAGGTGGTGGCGTGATGGTATTGTCACTGGACTAGCAAACAGAGACCCAGAGTCTCCAGGCACCCAGGTTCAAATCCCGCCACTGCAGATGGTGAAATTTGAACTCAATAAAAATCTAGAATGACCATGAAACCATTGTCGTGTGTTGTAAAAACCCATCTGTTCACTAATGTCCTTTAAGGAAGGAAATCTGTCATCCTTACCTGGTCTGACCTGCATGTGTCTCAAGACCCACAGCAATGTTGCTGACTCTTAACTGTCCTCTCAAGGACATTTAGGTTCGGGCAATAAATACTGACATAACCTGCAACTCCCAGGTCCCATGAAGAATTTTTTTTATACCTGCAAGGTGGATAACGGGGAACCTGTGGATGTGGTACATCTAGATTTCCAGAAGACATTTGACAAGGTGCCGCATAAAAGATTGATCCAGAAGGTGAGATCGCAGGGGATTGGGGGTAGAGTACTAGATGAGATTGAGGATTGGCTGACTGACAGAAGGAAGGGATAAGCAGGTCCTCCTCTGGCTGGCGAACTGTAACTAGTGGGGACCTCAACTGTTCACAATCTACATAAATGATATGCAAACAGATGATATTAAAATAGGTGGAAAAGCAGGCAGTGAAAAGGAGATGGAAGATTTTACATATGGATAGAGATTGGGCCAAAATTTGGCAGATGGAGTTTAATGTGGATAAGTGTGGTTATCCATTTTGGTCGAAAAAATTTAAAATCAAGTTATCTAAATGGAAAGCAGATTCAATTGTGCCTGGGCAGAGGAATCTGTGTGTCTTTGTTCATCGCAGAAAGTCGGTATGCAGGTACAGCGTGTAATTAAAAAGTCAAATGAAATGTTAGCGTTTATTGCAAAAGGATTGGACTATGAAAGTGTTGTTGCAATTGTATAGGGTGTTGGTGAGACCACATCTGGAGTACTGTGTCCAGTTTGGTCTCCTTATTTAAGGAAGGATGTGGTGGGATTGGAGGCAGTTCAGAGGAGGTTCACCAGATTGATTCCGGGGATGATGTATGAGGAGAGATTAAACAGTTTGGGCTTACTCTTGCTGGAATTTAGAAGGACACGGAGGGATCTGATCGAGGTATAGAAAAGGGATTGATAAAAGTAAACGTAGACCAAATGTTCCCACTTGTGTGGCAATCTAGAATGAGGTGTCACGGATATAGGTTTGAGAGGCGGTAGATTTAGAACCACGATGAGGAGAAGCTACTTCTCACAGAGGGTGGTGAATTTGTGGAACTCCCTGCCCCATAGTGCGGTGGACTCAGTCATTAAATGGTTTCAAGAAGGCGATGGATAGGTTTCTGATATAAAAGGCAGAACAGGCTGAATTGCCTACTTCTTCTGCTCCTAATTCCTATGTCTTGGCCTTCGCCTCTCTAATAGACCGGAGGCGAGTCTTGCTTGGGTGGGGGTCTCCGGCGCCACCTGAGGCTTCAGCTTGTTTAGTGGACCTGGTGGAATTTCTGCACCTGAAATTTGCCATGAGGGTTGGTGGATGGGTTTTACTCAGGATAACAGCATAAGGAGCTGGTTACTGTCAACTGTTGGTGGGAAACCCACGCAGGCACAGGGAGAACGTGCAGGCTTGAACCAAAATACTTGAATAAAAGTATTTTAAATAAAAAACAATGGATTTGAACATCTTCCCCAAGGAAGATGTTAGACTACTGGCTTATAATTTCGTGCTTTCAATTTCCTTTCTCTCTTGAATAGTGGTGTTACATCTGCAGATTTTCAATCCGCTAGAACCGTTACAGAATCTAAGAATTTTGGACGGTTACAACCAATGCACTTTCTGCAGCACTTCTAAAATCCTAAAACACAGGTCAAGGGAATCTAGTCCCTTCAGTTTTCTTTTTTTTCCATATAAATTTAGAGTACTCAATTATTCTTTTTCCAATTTTAGGGGCAATTTAGCGGGGCCAATCCACCTAACCTGCACATCTTTGGGTTGTGGGGGTGAAACCCATGCAGACATGGGGAGAATGTGCAAACTCCACACGGACAGTGACGCAGGGCCGGGATTCAAACCCGCGTCCTCAGCGCCGCAGTCCCAGTGCTAACTGCGCCACATGCCGCCCTCATCCCATTAGTTTTCTTAACCGCAGAATGGTAATTAGCCACAGCCAGCATAATGTTTGATCTTCAGCCTGTGCCGATCAAGCCAATCACAGCTAGAGTGGTGAGCACAGTTACTTCAAAGCCAAAGCAAAGCTTTCACTGTGTACTTGTATATCATCCATCACAACCTAGAGGTTCCAGAGAATGGTTCACAACCAATGAAACATATTACTGGTTATAATTACAGTTCTTGTATAGAATACAATTTGCAGCAAGGTCCCATATGCAGCAATGAGAAATTACCACATAATCTCCAAGCAACATTGGATTCAGGCTAAATATTGCCCAGACACTGCTCTTTAAATAACACCAAGGAATTTTTACATCCACCCATTGCGCAGATAGGACATCAGTTTAATGTTTCATTAAAAAAAGCTGGCACACTCTGGAATAGGATTTGAAACCACAACCACTTAACTCAGAGGAGTGCATGCTTGCAATGAATCACAGCCGAACCGTAGAGTATTTTGGAGGGGAAGAGAGATGAATGTGTGGGTTGGGGGAAAAAAATCCTAGTTCTCAATTTGATTCTACCACTGGATTCAGGACAATTTTTTAAAAAACATAAGTTAACACAAATGCATGGCAGGTCAGCAGTTAAGGCTCCAAGAAACTGCATCATGATTGGGGTAAAATGGTGGAAAAAGACCACTGAGGACAGAATAATAATAATCTTTATTGTCACAAGTCGGTTTACAATAATACTGCAATGAAGTTATTGTGAAAATCCCCTCGTCGCCACATTCTGGCGACTGTTCGGGTACACAAGAGGGAGAATTCAGAATGTCCAAATTATCTAACAGCCCGTCTTTCGGGACTTGTGGGAGGAAACCGGAGCACCCGGAGGAAACCCACGCAGACACGGGGAGAACGTGCAGACGCCACAGAGAGAGTGACCCAAGCCAGGAATCAAATCTGGGACCCTGGCGCTGTGAAACAACAGTGCCAACCACTGTGTTACTGTGCCACCTGAATAGAGTATAACAGCACTAGTTTTTATTTTTTCTCTACTGCTTTACCCAAGTAGCTCTCTCTCATGCTTAGGAGGCATTCCTCCAAAAGGAGCACAAGTCAAATACCATCTCTTCCTCTCAGAACTCATATCACTGTTGAAAATCATCAGCTCCACTAAATTAATGCAGAGAACAGGTCTTTGAATGGCATCTCAAGAGGACCAATATAGTTTGCTTACAGCGCAGAATGTACTATTAGGTTTTCCAAGTGCTTTCAAAATGTACATTGTCATTTTAAGCTGGTCACTTTTCCTTCAGTACATTGTTTCATTTTCAGGGAATTGTTATGGCACAAGAGGTGGCCATTAGGCCTGTGTCTAAACGAGCATTTAGACTTAGTGCCATTGCTTTGCGTTTTCGCCATAGCCTTGCACATTGTTTCTATTCATCATCTAATGCCCTCTTGAATGCATTGATTGAACCTCCGCATTTCCAGGCATTGCACTGCAGACCCCAACCAGTCGCTGTGTGAAAAAGTTTTTTTCTCACATTACATTTGCTTTTTTCTGCAAATCACTTTAATCTGTGGCCTCTTGTTCTTGATCCTTATACGTGTGGGAACAGTTTCTCCCCTCCAACTCTGCCCAGCACCCTAATAATTTTTAAAGCCTCTATAAATGTCCTCTTAGCCTTCTCCTTTCCAAGGAGATCAGTCCCAACCTCTCTAATCTGTCCTCATAACTGAAGTTTCTCATCCCTGGAACCATTCATGTAAAACCTCTTCAGTACTCTCTCCAATGGTTTCACACCCTACCCAAGGTGCATTTGCCATTTACTGAGTGTAATAACATTAACATGCTCTAGTAAATCACACCCAAGGTAAAACTGCACTTCTCACCTGAAATTCATGATACGTCTCAAATTGCTGATCACCACCAATAGCAACTTTATAACTAATATTCAAGAAAATGTGATACTTGTACAATTACGCTTTATTAAATCCAACTGCTGTTTATATTTCTGATGCTAAATACGTAGGGAAGACAATTCCAAATTCACAGAATGTGCAAGAAAATAAACAATCAAGTTCTAATCCTTTCTACAAAAGTCCCCAAAAGGGTTAAGTGTACAGAGATGTAATTATGGACTTTAAACGTCAGTTCCTGTTCCATCCCCCTTCCCAGTCCTGGACAGAAAGCTCTCCAAACCCTCTACAAAACAAATGAATCAGCTGGAACAGTCAAGCAGCTGATCATCTTTGTTTATCCTCACTACTAATCCAGCACAATCACTGGCCTTTTCCATCTCTACCCCACAACCCCCACCCAAAAACAAATCACACTTTCTTCTGCTGAACATTTAGTCAACTGCTGGCCGACCCTGGTATTTCCAGAATCTTTTATATGGATACAAATTTGTTTTTAAATGGGAAGAACAAAAAAATCCACTCTGCAACTTTGATCATTGCTTACCACAATCACATGAGGTGAATGCACCAAAGACTTCAATTCATTAAGATCATTTTCAGCCTATTGACAAAAACAATAATAATTAGTTTAGTGCAAGGCATTCAATGCAAAGGATTTGTGCACATCATTATAGAGAGCTGAGACCAGGTTACCTTTTCCCATTCTCCATCCATTACGTGATTGCGGAATTTAGTTGCAGAAGGATGTTCCAAACGGCAGCCCGATTCCTGCATCAAAAGATCCACCGTTTGGCTGCAAGAGAAATAATTCAAACCTTGAAGCCCAACCACAGCATTGAAAAAGGAAATCTGGAACAGTTCTGATGACAACTTACCACTAAACTCCACCGCATTTAAAAATGACCAGATCATTACAGTTAAATCTATTACTTTAAAACAAATTCCTCAAGTAAATGATGCGCCAGGATATCATAGTCAAACTTATAGCCTTTGCTTAATGTGCATGTGTAGATATGTATAGCGGTAAATCTAATATTCATGTTCTATAAATAGACGGTCAATAAGTCCATCAGTTAATTCCACAAATAGCATACTCACAAAGCACCCATCCCAAGGGCCCCTTCATTTGGAGTGAATTGCATTCCAGGTTTTCTTAGGCAGATGATCTAAGTAACCTTGATTTTCAGCTTTATTTATTTTCCCAAATCCAAGTTCTATACCCATTAAATTCATATTACAGTACAAGGGGAGAAAAACTACCAAATATATGTTTTCTATTTTGAATCTTTAAGGTTGATTACTTGGTAATTTCCTTCTCTATTTCACTGCAGGATCTAAAAAATAGCTAAAATAATTAATTTTGGAATTAATGAGCCACAGAATTAGAAATGGTTCTGTTACATCAGTGTATAGTTAGTTCCATGCCATTAAATCACAGCTAAGATACCATCACTGGTGTTCAGAAGTACAAAACTGGTCATCCCATGGCATTTACTTCTTCCAATGTACCATTTATGGTTTGGACTTAAATACATGCTCAACCTCAAAAGTGAAAAACCACACGCAATAATATTAAGGAAAGGAAAATTCTATTTCTCCAATCCCTAAAGAAAACTATACAGAAGTTCTAGGATATCAATCACATATCCACATTTCCTATTCTGAAAATATATCATCCCATGAAGAGCAGTTCAATGTTCACAAGCAGCTACAGAAAACAGACTGACAACACATACTCTGCATATCTGGATAGAATTTTTGCCAGATATATTCCCAGATATAAGCAATGTGGGATTGACTAGGATAGGTGACATTATTCAGAAATAAGAGATAAGCACAAAACTCATTCAAACCATTATTTTGTGTAACTATCCATGCTCTCACCTCCGCAGCCCCCTTCGCCAACGGCCAGTACAGGTTTTGAGTGAGGTCAATCAAAATAATGGGGTAAATATCAGTGACAAAAATTCATGAATTACGCCTAAAAGCAATTTAAAATTACAAATAGCACAATACTGCAATTATTCCCTTAGCTACCCTCATCATTAAGTACTTGCAAACTTGAGGGGACACGGTCAGAAAATCGGCAGAATTTGGGGTCACGGTGAAAGGGCTTCCTGAATTCAATTAAATAAGCAGGTTTCATACTGATCTACCCTGATTTTTCCCCCTCTTCAGTGCACTGTTACCTGCTTTTACTTCAAGTCAAGGGACACATTTGACCATTTTGGCCAGTATCAATTGCCACTCCTTGGTTTACCCATGGTATCTTTGAAAGTTTTAAAAAAAACATTTCCTCTTGGTCACTTTGCGTGGCGCTCGGTCCCACAAAGCTGAGTGTTTGCCCCATTTCTCTTCTATTGTAAATGAGTTACTGTACTCATTGTCCAAGTTTTATTCATGGTGCCCACTCTCTCTGCTTTCACTCAGATGGATTTAGCTTGGGCAGCTGTTTTCCTTAGTCTCTCAACCTGGGTAGACAGGCCCCTCAGTAAACCACACCAGCACAGTTCGCATGGCCTGGGTGCATTTTGTAGGCCCAGCTGCAGCCCCGGGTTTAACTCACTTCAGGCCCAGGCCGTGCAGGTGTTGTCCGATCAGGCGGATGACATCCTCGTCGCTCTGGGACAGGCGCTTCTTCTTTTTGAGGGAGGTTTGCTCGGGATTGAGGGCCCCAGGCCCGGGGGGCAGGGAGGAGGAGGGCAGCCCGTTGGAGTGGCTCTGGGAGAAGGCCGAGCTGCTGTTGGAGGTGGGCTCGTCCCCGGGCTCGGTTTGGCTGGAGTCCCCGTTCTGGCCCCCCGCGGCAGAGGCAGCCTCGCCGCCGCCACCCTGGTTCCCGTTGGCCTGCATGACTCTGGGAGCCTGGCGCCCCGAGCCGCCCAGGAGCAGGAGGCCGCTGAAGTGAGCTGGGGGGAGGTTGGTGCTGGGGCCCCAGCGCCGCCGCCCCGGGCTCAGCCTCGCCCTCCGCCGCTCGCTGCTTCTTCCGCGGTGGCGGAGACACTCCGCCGCTCTCCGAGTCGGAGGACGAAGAGGAGGCCAGAGTGAACGGCGTGTCCTCGGCCGCAGCTGCCGCCGTGGTGGGGGCCTCGCTGCCGGCCCGCTGCCCAGCCCCGCACTGGGCCAAGGATCCCGGAGCTGCCCTCCGGCCGGGGAAAGAGACGGGGGGGGGGGGGGGGGTGTGAGGGTCGGGTTGGGGGGGGGGGGTGAGGGTCGGGTTGGGGGGGGGGGGGTGAGGGTCGGGTTGGGGGGGGGGGGGTGAGGGTCGGGTTGGGGGGGGGGGGTGAGGGTCGGGTTGGGGGGGGGGGGGGTGAGGGTCGGGTTGGGGGGGGGGGGGGTGAGGGTCGGGTTGGGGGGGGGGGGGGTGAGGGTCGGGTTGGGGGGGGGGGGTGAGGGTCGGGTTGGGGGGGGGGGTGAGGGTCGGGTTGGGGGGGGTGAGGGTCGGGTTGGGGGGGGTGAGGGTCGGGTTGGGGGGGGTGAGGGTCGGGTTGGGGGGGGGGGGGTGAGGGTCGGGTTGGGGGGGGGGTGAGGGTCGGGTTGGGGGGGGGGGTGAGGGTCGGGTTGGGGGGGGGGTGAGGGTCGGGTTGGGGGGGGGGGTGAGGGTCGGGTTGGGGGGGGGGGTGAGGGTCGGGTTGGGGGGGGGGTGAGGGTCGGGTTGGGGGGGGGTGAGGGTCGGGTTGGGGGGGGGGTGAGGGTCGGGTTGGGGGGGGGTGAGGGTCGGGTTGGGGGGGTGAGGGTCGGGTTGGGGGGGGGTGAGGGTCGGGTTGGGGGGGGGTGAGGGTCGGGTTGGGGGGGGGGTGAGGGTCGGGTTGGGGGGGGGAAAGAGGGTCGGGTTGGGGGGGGTGAGGGTCGGGTTGGGGGGGGTGAGGGTCGGGTTGGGGGGGTGAGGGTCGGGTTGGGGGGGAGTGAGAGTGCGGGTTGGGGGGGGGGAGGGTTGGGGGGGTGAGGGTCGGGTTGGGGGGGTGAGGGTCGGGTTGGGGGGGGTGAGGGTCGGGTTGGGGGGGTGAGGGTCGGGTTGGGGGGGTGAGGGTCGGGTTGGGGGGGGTGAGGGTCGGGTTGGGGGGGGTGAGGGTCGGGTTGGGGGGGGTGAGGGTCGGGTTGGGGGGGGGGTGAGGGTCGGGTTGGGGGGGGGTGAGGGTCGGGTTGGGGGGGTGAGGGTCGGGTTGGGGGGGTGAGGGTCGGGTTGGGGGGGTGAGGGTCGGGTTGGGGGGGGTTGATGGAGGGGGTCGGGTTGGGGGAGAGGGTCGGGTTGGGGGAGAGGGGGTTGACGGTTGGGGGAAGGGGGTTGAAGGTTGGGGGTCGGTTTGGGGGAAGGGGATTGACGGTTGGGGGGAGGGGGGTTGACAGTTGGGGGGAGGGGGTTGACAGTTGGGGGGAGGGGGTTGACAGTTGGGGGGAGGGGGTTGACAGTTGGGGAGGGTTGGGGGTTGACGGTTGGGGAGGGGGTCGGGTTGGGGGAAGGGGGTCGGGTTGGGGGAAGGGGATTGACGGTTGGGGGGAGGGGGTTGACAGTTGGGGGGAGGGGGTTGACAGTTGGGGGGAGGGGGTTGACAGTTGGGGGGAGGGGGTTGACAGTTGGGGAGGGTTGGGGGTTGACGGTTGGGGAGGGGGTCGGGTTGGGGGAAGGGGGTCGGGTTGGGGGAAGAGGATCGGGTTGGGGGAAGGGGGTTGACGGTTGAAGGAGGGGGTCGGGTTCGGGGGAGGGGGTCGGGTTGGGGAATGGGGTTGAGGGAGAGGGTCGGGTTGGGGGAAGGGGGGTTGACAGTTGGGGGAGGGGGTCGGGTTGGGGGAGGGGGTTGATGGAGGGGGTCGGGTTGGGGGAAGGGGGTTGACGGTTGAGGAAGGGGTGTTGACGGTTGAGGGAGGGGGTCGGGTTCGGGGGAGGGGGTTGGGGAATGGGGTTGAGGGAGAGGGTCGGGTTGGGCGAAGGGGGTCGGGTTGGGGGAGGGGGTTGATGGAGGGGCCGGGTTGGGGGAGGGGGTCGGGTTGGGGGAGAGGGTTGGGTTGGGGGAAGGGGGTTGACGGTCGGGTTGGGGGAAGGGGGTTGAAGATTGGGGGTCGGTTTGGGGGAAGGGGATTGACGGTTGGGGGGAGGGGAGGGTTGGGGGAGAGGATCGGGTTGGGGGAAGAGGATCGGGTTGGGGGTTGACGGTTGAGGGAGGGGGTCGGGTTCGGGGAGAGGGTCGGGTTGGGGAAGGGGGTCGGGTTGGGGGTTGACGGAGGGGGTCGGGTTGGGGGAAGAGGGTCGGGTTGGGGGTTGACGGTTGGTGGAGGGGGTCGGGTTGGGGGGTTGACGGTTGGTGGTCGGGTTGGGGGGTTGACGGTTGGGGGGAAGCGGGTTGACGGTTGGTGGAGGGGGTCGGGTTGGGGGGAGGGGGTTGACGGTTGGGGGGGAAGGGGGTTGACGGTTGGGGGAAGGGGGCTGACAGTTGGGGGAAGGGGGTTGACGGTTGTGGGAGGGGGTCGGGTTGGGGGTCAGGTTGGGGGAAGGGGGTTGACGGTCGGGTTGGGGGGTTGACGGTTGGGGGAGGGGGTCGGGTTGGGGGTTGACGGTTGGGTGTTGACGGTTGGGGGTCGGGTTGGGGGAGGGGGTTGACGGTTGGGGGTCGGGTTGGGGGAGGGGGGTTGACGGTTGGGGGTCGGGTTGGGGGAGGGGGGTTGACGGTTGGGTGTTGACGGTTGGGGGTCGGGTTGGGGGAGGGGGTTGACGGTTGGGGGAGGGGGGTTGACGGTTGGGTGTTGACGGTTGGGGGTCGGGTTGGGGGAGGGGGTTGACGGTTGGGGGTCGGGTTGGGGGAGGGGGGTTGACGGTTGGGGGTCGGGTTGGGGGAGGGGGGTTGACGGTTGGGTGTTGACGGTTGGGGGTCGGGTTGGGGGAGGGGGTTGACGGTTGGGGGAGGGGGGTTGACGGTTGGGGGTCGGGTTGGGGGAGGGGGGTTGACAGTTGGGGGTCGGGTTGGGGGGTTGGGGGAGGGGGGTTGACGGTTGGGGGTTGACGGAGGGGGGTTGACGGAGGGGGGTTGACGGAGGGGGGTTGACGGTTTGGGGTCGGGTTGGGGGAAGGGGGTTGACGGTCGGGTTGGGGGAGGGGGGGTTGACGGTTGGGGGTCGGGTTGGGGAGGGGGGTTGACGGTTGGGGGAGGGGGGTTGACGGTTGGGGGTCGGGTTGGGGGAGGGGGGTTGACGGTTGGGGGAGGGGGTCGGGTTGGGGGAGGGGGGTTGACGGTTGGGGGTCGGGTTGGGGGAGGGGGGTCGGGTTGGGGGAGGGGGGTTGACGGTTGGGGGTCGGGTTGGGGGAGGGGGGTTGACGGTTGGGGGAGGGGGTTGACGGTTGGGCTGGCTTGGGGCGCGAGCGGTTCCTAACGGTCTCCGGGCCGCGGGGTTTCCCAGGCTGCTCCCTGTGGCCCGCCTCGCGCCGCTGGCGGTGACCGCGGCTGCGCCTCTCGGTGCTGGCGAACCCGAACCGCGGTGTCCCTGTGGCGGCCGGAGCTCCGAGTCCCCTCAGGTTAGTGTCTCCTCCCTCACAGAGTGCGTCGGATCCGGCCTTCCCTCTCCCTGCTCCTCTTCACTCCGTCTGTCTGTTTGTTTCCTTCCCCGCTGCCTGCTCCCTTGTGGTTTTGTTGTTGTCGCTTCGGCCACAGCTAATGGAGTCCTCACAACAAGGCAGCCCGATGTCAGTGCAAATTCCCACACTCTGCTGGCCCGGGGGCGGGGCCTGGCGGGGTCCGGGGGCGGGGTCCCAAAACGTCATCACGTACAGGAAGCCCCGCCCCTGAGCCATGTGGCTCCCTCTCCCACCCTTTGGCCGAGGCTGGGTTTATCCAAGTCTGGCAGATGAATGTATTTTGGATTGGATTGGATTTGTTTATTGTTAGGTATGCGAAGGTACAGTGAAAAGTATTTTTGTGCGAGCAGCTCAACAGATCATTAAGTACGTGAAAAGAAAAGGAAAAAAAAAATACATAATAGGGAGTAATAATGTTAGTCTTAGAATTAAATTTTAAAAGATTAGAACGATTGTAAGTTAAGTAAAAAGTGGATCTGTTAGCGAGAGCACGCAGAGAGTTGGCATACTCCGGTGCCATCTTGTACGGACTTATCAATAAACTGCTGTTCCGTTTAAATTGCAACCCGCTGTCCGTAACTTGCCACCCCTGTGCGAGTGGTGAAGCTATTATTGAGGTGGGAGTGTAGTCATACCTGTGGTGATATGCATCACTGTAAATACACAAGGGGTTAATACAAATACACTGAGACTAAATAAACACTAGAGGGAGCATCAGAGACATCATGACACACAGACACTCAACCAATAGGTCAGTAAGATAGGACACGACCAATGGGCAGTCAAGACACCCAGAGGTGACACTACCACAAGGGGGCTACCCATATAAAAGGACAGGGCACAAATGTTCTTTCTCTTTCCAGAGGTGACACTCAGAGAGACAGGGGCAGATCAGGAAGCATCACACTCACCGCATGGATTAGAGCAGACTGGTTAGTTAGATTGAGTTAATATAGCAAGATTAGCAGGAGAGTCAAACTCAAGTAAGAGAATTGTTAACTGTTCAATAAATGTGTTAAACCTATCTCCAAGTCTGAACCTTCCTTTGTCAGAGCAGACATCAAGGAAGCAGCTTATGCTACATGAAGACGCATAACACAACAATAACAAAGTGGACTTCGGAAACGAAAATAGCAATAAATGAAAATAAGGGTGCCTCACAGCACCAGTGACCTGCCTTGGTGTGTGGAGTCTACACGTTCTCCCCGTGTCTGCATGGGTTTCCTCCGGGTGCTCTGATTTTCTCCCACAGTCCAAAGATGTGCAGGTTAAGTGGATTGGCCATGATCAATTGCCCCTTAGTATCCAAAGATGTGTAGGTTAAATGGGGTTACAGGAATAGGGCAGGGCATAAATTGGTGTCTCTTTCAGAAGGTCGGTGCGGATGCGACGGGCTGAATGGCCTCCTTCCGCACTGTAGGGATCCTGTAAGCAAATAGAGCATGAAAAGAGACTGGCAGCTAACAAAAGGATCTTCTTAAAGCTTATAAATAATAAGAGTGGTAAAACAAAGAGTGGGGTCGATTAGGACTTACATATGGAGAAATAGCAGAGGTATTGAATGAGTTTTCTGCCTCCGTTCACAATGGGAAAAGGTGCCACCCTGGCCGAGGTGAGAGAGGAGGTAAAAAGAGAAAATGCTGGACAAACTTAGCAGTTTTAGCAGCATCTGTGAAGAAAAACAGTTTTTTTGTAAATATATTTATTGAATTTCATAAACCACCATTAACCACATTATCAACAGAGAAATGGACAAAATATATAGGCAAAAAGTTATATATACATGCATCTTTATAACTGTAAAAAAAAACAACCCCACTATAAACTAACCCCCTTAACAGTCAACCGTATGCAGTTCCTTAAAGAAGTGAGATAAATGGTTGCCACCTCAGGTAGAAGTTCCCCACCGATCCCCCTATGGCATATTTAATTTTCTCCAAGTGTAGGAATGACACACATATCACCCAACCAGGCGGATGCTTTAGGCGGTGTGGGAGACCTCCAACTGAGCAATATTCGCCTCCTGGCCACCAAAGAGGCAATGGAAAGAAAGCCTGCCCCCATCCCCAAGTGGAATGCCGGTGAGACAAAGACCCCAAATATTGCCATTAGTGGGCAATGTTCCAGGGTCACCTGTAGAATCTTAGATATCACACCAAAAAATATTATTATTAAAAGAAAACCCAGTAGCTAGAAAGTATGGTTAGCTGGTGTAAACGAGCAGCTAACCACACACTTGTTCCCCACATCTTGAAAGAACCCACTCATCCTCACCTGAGTCCAATGCAATACTTTAAACTGAATCAAACTCAGTCTGGCGCAAGATGAAGTGGAATTCACCCTATAGAGTGCTTCCCTTTAAGCCTCATCAGTAAGCATAGAACCCAGTTGACTCTCCCATTTTCTTTTACTACTTCCACAGGGGGAGATCCAAGGAAAGAATAATGCCATACAAACCAAACTTTTGAAATCTTAAACAGCGGGGCCCTTAAGTTTGTGGCTCCTTCTTAACTCATTCACAGGAAGACCTCACTCTTTCCTACATCAAATTTGGATCTGGCGAAGGCTCCAAATTTTTCCAGCAATGCCATAATTCTTCCCATGCTAGCTAACGGATCCACCACATATAGCAACAAGTTGTCTGCATATAACAACACCCTATGCTCCCTACTCCCCCTCACAATACTCTGCCACTCCTCCGAGGCCCGGAGCGCAATCAGCAACAGCTCTATTGCCAGTGTAAACAATAACGGTGACAGCGGGCACCTTGTTCCCCTCTGTGGCTTAAAATTCTTGACTCCACCCCATTTGTTCGAATGCTCACCTTGGGGGATCCATAAATGTCAGCCTAACCCAGAGGAGATTGCAGGGGCTCTGACCCAAATTTTTAATTTCTCTCAGGCCTCGGGGGAGGTGCCAGGGGATTGGAGAACAGCTAATGTGGTCCCACTGTTTAAGAAAGGTTGTAGAGATAAGCCAGGGAACTACAGACCAGTGAATCTCACATCAGTGGTAGGGAAACTTGGAGAAAATTCTGAAGGAGAGAATCTATCTCCACTTGGAGAGGCAAAGTTTGTTCAGGGATAGTCAGCATTGCTTTGTCAGAGGGAGGACATGCGGGAGGTTTGATCAGGAATAGGCAGCATGGCTTTGTCAGCGGGAGGTCATGTGGGAGGTTTGATCAGGAATAGGCAGCATGGCTTTGTCAGCGGGAGGTCATGCGGGAGGTTTGATCAGGAATAGTCAGCATGGCTTTGTCAGCGGGAGATCATGCGGGAAGGTTTGATCAGGAATAGGCAGCATGGCTTTGTCAGAGGGAGGTCATGCGGGAGGTTTGATCAGGAATAGTCAGCATGGCTTTGTCAGAGGGAGGCCATGCGGGAAGGTTTGATCAGGAATAGGCAGCATGGCTTTGTCAGAGGGAGATCATGCGGGAGGTTTGATCAGGAATAGTCAGCATGGCTTTGTCAGAGGGAGATCATGCGGGAGATTTGATCAGGAATAGGCAGCATGGCTATGTCAGAGGGAGGTCATGCGGGAAGGTTTGATCAGGAATAGGCAGCATGGCTTTGTCAGAGGGAGGTCATGCGGGAGGTTTGATCAGGAATAGGCAGCATGGCTTTGTCAGAGGGAGGTCATGCGGGAGGTTTGATCAGGAATAGGCAGCATGGCTTTGTCAGAGGGAGGTCATGCGGGAGGTTTGATCAGGAATAGGCAGCATGGCTTTGTCAGAGGGAGGTCATGCAGGAGGTTTGATCAGGAATAGGCAGCATGGCTATGTCATAGAGAGATCATGCAGGAAGGTTTGATCAGGAATAGGCAGCATGGCTTTGTGAGAGAGAGAGAGGTCATGCGGGAGGTTTGATCAGGGATAGTCAGCATGGCTTTGTCAGAGGGAGGTCATGCGGGAAGGTTTGATCAGGAATAGGCAGCATGGCTATGTCATAGAGAGATCATGCAGGAAGGTTTGATCAGGAATAGGCAGCATGGCTTTGTCAGAGGGAGGTCATGCGGGAGGTTTGATCAGGAATAGGCAGCATGGCTGTGTCAGAGGGAGAGATCATGCGGGAGGTTTGATCAGGAATAGTCAGCATGGCTTTGTCAGAGAGAGGTCATGCGGGAGGTTTGATCAGGAATAGGCAGCATGGCTGTGTCAGAGGGAGAGATCATGCAGGAAGGTTTGATCAGGAATAGGCAGCATGGCTATGTCATAGAGAGATCATGCAGGAAGGTTTGATCAGGAATAGGCAGCATGGCTTTGTCAGAGGGAGGTCATGCGGGAGGTTTGATCAGGAATAGGCAGCATGGCTGTGTCAGAGAGAGAGATCATGCGGGAGGTTTGATCAGGAATAGGCAGCATTGCTTTGTCAGAGAGAGGTCATGCGGGAGGTTTGATCAGGAATAGGCAGCATGGCTGTGTCAGAGGGAGAGATCATGCGGGAGATTTGATCAGGAATAGTCAGCATGGCTTTGTCAGAGGGAGGTCATGCGGGAGGTTTGATCAGGAATAGGCAGCATGGCTTTGTCAGCGGGAGGTCATGCGGGAGGTTTGATCAGGAATAGGCAGCATGGCTTTGTCAGAGGGAGGTCATGCGGGGGAAGGTTTGATCAGGAATAGGCAGCATGGCTTTGTCAGAGGGAGGTCATGCGGGAGGTTTGATCAGGAATAGGCAGCATGGCTTTGTCAGAGGGAGAGATCATGCGGGAGGTTTGGTCAGGAATAGGCAGCATGGCTTTGTCAGAGGGAGAGAGGTCATGCGGGAGGTTTGATCAGGAATAGGCAGCATGGCTTTGTCAGAGAGAGGTCATGCGGAAGGTTTGATCAGGAATAGGCAGCATTGCTTTGTCAGAGAGAGGTCATGCGGGAGGTTTGATCAGGAATAGGCAGCATGGCTTTGTCAGAGAGAGAGGTCATGCGCGAAGGTTTGATCAGGAATAGGCAGCATTGCTTTGTCAGCGGGAGGTCATGCGGGAACGTTTGATCAGGAATAGGCAGCATTGCTTTGTCAGCGGGAGATTATGCGGCAGGTTTGATCAGGAATAGGCAGCATGGCTTTGTCAGAGGGAGGTCATGCGGGAAGGTTTGATCAGGAATAGGCAGCATGGCTTTGTCAGAGGGAGGTCATGCGGGAAGGTTTGATCAGGAATAGGCAGCATGGCTTTGTCAGAGAGAGATCATGCGGGAGGTTTGATCAGGAATAGGCAGCATTGCTTTGTCAGAGAGAGGTCATGCAGGAGGTTTGATCAGGAATAGGCAGCATGGCTTTGTCAGAGAGAGAGGTCATGCGGGAAGGTTTGATCAGGAATAGTCAGCATGGCTTTGTCAGAGAGAGATCATGCGGGAGGTTTGATCAGGAATAGGCAGCATGGCTTTGTCAGAGGGAGGTCATGCGGGAGGTTTGGTCAGGGATAGTCAGCATGGCTTTGTCAGAGAGAGAGATCATGCGGGAGAATTGATCAGGAATAGGCAGCATGGCTTTGTCAGAGGGAGGTCATGCGGGAGGTTTGGTCAGGGATAGTCAGCATGGCTTTGTCAGAGAGAGAGATCATGCGGGAGGTTTAATCAGGAATAGGCAGCATTGCTTTGTCAGAGAGAGAGGTCATGCGGGAAGGTTTGATCAGGAATAGTCAGCATGGCTTTGTCAGAGAGAGAGATCATGCGGGAGGTTTGGTCAGTAATAGGCAGCATGGCTTTGTCAGAGGGAGGTCATGCGGGAACGTTTGATCAGGAATAGGCAGCATTGCTTTTTCAGAGGGAGGTCATGCGGGAGGTTTGGTCAGGAATAGGCAGCATGGCTTTGTCAGAGGGAGGTCATGCGGGAAGGTTTGATCAGGAATAGGCAGCATGGCTTTGTCAGAGAGAGAGAGGTCATGTGGGAGGTTTGATCAGGAATAGGCAGCATTGCTTTGTCAGCGGGAGGTCATGCGGGAGGTTTGGTCAGGAATAGGCAGCATGGCTTTGTCAGAGAGAGAGATCATGCGGGAGGTTTGGTCAGGAATAGGCAGCATTGCTTTGTCAGAGAGAGAGAGGTCATGCGGGAGGTTTGATCAGGAATAGTCAGCATGGCTTTGTCAGAGAGAGGTCATGCGGGAGGTTTGATCAGGAATAGGCAGTATGGCTTTGTCAGAGAGAGGTCATGCGGGAAGGTTTGATCAGGAATAGTCAGCATGGCTTTGTCAGAGGGAGGTCATGCGGGAGGTTTGATCAGGAATAGTCAGCATGGCTTTGTCAGAGGGAGGTCATGCGGGAAGGTTTGATCAGGAATAGGCAGCATGGCTTTGTCAGAGAGAGGTCATGCGGGAAGGTTTGATCAGGAATAGGCAGCATTGCTTTGTCAGAGAGAGGTCACACCTAACAAATTTGATTGAATTTTTTGAGCATGTAACCAAGTGTATAGATGAGGGTAGTGCAGTTGATGTAGTTTAGATGGATTTCAGCAAAGCCTTTGACAAGGACCAAAGGGAAGACTTATAAAGAAAGCAAATGTACATGGAATATAGGGTAATTTGATAAGATGGATTCAAAATTGGCTTAGCTGTAGGAGACAGAATGTGCCATACGGAACTGCGCTGGGTCCCCCATTGTTTGCCATTTATATAAATGACATAGATGACTATGTAGGGGCTAGGATCAGTAAGTTTGCTGATGACACAAAGATTGGCAGTGTGATTAACAGTGAGGTTGAGTGTCTTGGATTACAGGAAGATATTGATGGGATGTTCAAATGGGCAGAAAAGTGGCAGATGGAATTTAACCCTGAAAAGTTTGAGGTGACACACTTTGGAAAGAATGATGTGACAAGGAAGTATTCAATTAATGTCCTGACACTCGGAAGTTCCGAGGAACAAGATGACCTTGGTGTGTTTGTATGTAGATCTCTGAAGGCAGAAGGGCTGGTTAATAGGGTGGTGAAAAAGGCATATGGGACACTTGCCTTTATCAATCGAGACATAGATTACAAAGCAGGGAGGTCATGTTGGAGTTGCACAGAACTTTAGTGAGGCCACAGCTGGAGTACTTTGTGCAATTCTGGTCGCCAAAGTATAGGAAGGATGTGATTGCACTGGAGGGGGTGCAGATGCAACTCTCCAGGATGTTGCCTGGGATGAAACATTTCAGTTATAAAGAGAGGTTGGATAGGCTTGGGTTGTTTTCGTTGGAGCAGAGAAGACTGAGGGGCGACCTGACCAAGATTTACAAGATTATGAGGGGCATGGAGAGGGTGGACAGGGAGCAACTGTTCCCCTTATTTGAAGGGTGAGTTATGAGGAGACACAAGTTCACATTTTTAACCAAAGGGTGGTGACGGTCTGGAATGCACTCCCTGGGAGGGTGGTAGAGGCGGGGTGCCTCACATCCTTTAAAAGGTACCTGGATGAGCACTTGGCATGCCAAGATCGCAAGAAACTGCAGTGTGCGGTGAACTCAGCCCAACGCATCCCACAAGCTTGCCACCCTCACATTGATTCAGTCTACACCACCCGCTGCCTCAGGAAGGCAGACAGCATTATCAGAGACCCCTCCCACCCAGGCATTGCGTTCTTCCAGCCCCTTCCATCAGGCAGAAGATACAGAACAAAGAACAAAGAACAAAGAAATGTACAGCACAGGAACAGGCCCTTCGGTCCTCCAAGCCCATGCCGACCATGCTGCCCGACGAAACTACAATCTTCTACACTTCCTGGGTCCGTATCCCTCTATTCCCATCCTATTCATGTATTTGTCAAGATGCCCCTTAAATGTCACTATCATCCCTGCTTCCACCACCTCCTCCGGTAGCGAGTTCCAGGCACCCACTACCCTCTGCGTAAAAAACTTGCCTCGTACATCTACTCTAAACCTTGCCCCTCTCACCTTAAACCTATGCCCCCTAGTAATTGACCCCTCTACCCTGGGGAAAAGCCTCTGACTATCCACTCTGTCTATGCCCCTCATAATTTTGTATACCTCTATCAGGTCTCCCCTCAACCTCCTTCGTTCCAGTGAGAACAAACCGAGTTTATTCAACCGCTCCTCATAGCTAATGCCCTCCATACCAGGCAACATTCTGGTAAATCTCTTCTGCACCCTCTCTAAAGCCTCCACATCCTTCTGGTAGTGTGGCGACCAGAATTGAACACTATACTCCAAGTGTGGCCTAACTAAGGTTCTATACAGCTGCAACATGACTTGCCAATTCTTATACTCAATGCCCCGGCCAATGAAGGCAAGCATGCCGTATGCCTTCTTGACTACCTTCTCCACCTGTGTTGCCCCTTTCAATGACCTGTATACCTGTACCCCTAGATCTCTTTGACTTTCAATACTCTTGAGGGTTCTACCATTCACTGTATATTCCCTGCTTGCATTAGATCTTCCAAAATGCATGACCTCACATTTGTCCGGATTAAACTCCATCTGCCATCTCTCTGCCCAAGTCTCCAAACAATCTAAATCCTGCTGTATCCTCCGACAGTCCTCATCGCTATCCGCAATTCCACCAACCTTTGTGTCGTCTGCATACTTACTAATCAGACCAGTTACATTTTCCTCCAAATCATTTATATATACTACAAAGAGCAAAGGTCCCAGCACTGATCCCTGTGGAACACCACTGGTCACAGCCCTCCAATGAGAATAGCATCCTTCCATTGCTACTCTCTGCCTTCTATGGCCTAGCCAGTTCTGTATCCACCTTGCCAGCTCACCCCTGATCCCGTGTGACTTCACCTTTTGTACTAGTCTACCATGAGGGACCTTGTCAAATGCATTACTGAAGTCCATAGAGACAACATCCACTGCCCTACCTGCATCAATCATCTTAGTGACCTCCTCGAAAAACTCTATGAAGTTAGTGAGACACGACCTCCCCTTCACAAAACCGTGCTGCCTCTCACTAATACGTCCATTTGCTTCCAAATGGGAGTAGATCCTGTCTCGAAGAATTCTCTCCAGTAGTTTCCCTACCACTGAAGTAAGGCTCACCGGCCTGTAGTTCCCGGGATTATCCTTGCTACCCTTCTTAAACAGAGGAACAACATTGGCTATTCTCCAGTCCTCCGGGACATCCCCTGAAGACAGCGAGGATCCAAAGATTTCTGTCAAGGCCTCAGCAATTTCCTCTCCAGCCTCCTTCAGTATTCTGGGGTAGATTCCATCAGGCCCTGGGGACTTATCTACCTTAATATTTTTTAAGACACCCAACACCTCGTCTTTTTGGATCTCAATGTGACCCAAGCTATCTACACACCCTTCTCCAGACTCAACATCTACCAATTTCTTCTCTTTGGTGAATACTGATGCAAAGTATTCATTTAGTACCTCGCCCATTTCCTCTGGCTCCACACATAGATTCCCTTGCCTATCCTTCAGTGGGCCAACCCTTTCCCTGGCTACCCTCTTGCTTTTTATGTACGTGTAAAAAGCCTTGGGATTTTCCTTAACCCTATTTGCCAATGACGTTTCGTGACCCCTTCTAGCCCTCCTGACTCCTTGCTTAAGTTCCTTCCTACTTTCCTTATATTCCACGCAGGCTTCGTCTGTTCCCAGCCTTTTAGCCCTGACAAATGCCTCCTTTTTCTTTTTGACGAGGCCTACAATATCTCTCGTCATCCATGGTTCCCGAAAATTGCCGTATTTATCCTTCTTCCTCACAGGAACATGCCGGTCCTGAATTCCTTTCAACTGCCACTTGAAAGCCTCCCACATGTCAGATGTTGATTTGCCCTCAAACATCCGCCCCCAATCTATGTTCTTCAGTTCCCGCCTAATATTGTTATAATTAGCCTTCCCCCAATTTAGCACATTCATCCTAGGACCACTCTTATCCTTGTCCACCAGTACTTTAAAACTTACTGAATTGTGGTCACTGTTACCTAAATGCTCCCCTACTGAAACATCTACCACCTGGCCGGGCTCATTCCCCAATACCAGGTCCAGTACCGCCCCTTCCCTAGTTGGACTGTCTACATATTGTTTTAAGAAGCCCTCCTGGATGCTCCTTACAAACTCCGCCCCGTCTAAGCCCCTGGCACTAAGTGAGTCCCAGTCAATATTGGGGAAGTTGAAGTCTCCCATCACCACAACCCTGTTGTTTTTACTCTTTTCCAAAATCTGTCTACCTATCTGCTCCTCTATCTCCCGCTGGCTGTTGGGAGGCCTGTAGTAAACCCCCAACATTGTGACTGCACCCTTCTTATTCCTGATCTCTACCCATATAGCCTCACTGCCCTCTGAGGTGTCCTCTCGCAGTACAGCTGTGATGTTCTCCCGAACCAGTAGCGCAACCCGCCTCCCCTTTTACATCCCCCTCTATCCCGCCTGAAACATCTAAATCCTGGAACGTTTAGCTGCCAATCCTACCCTTCCCTCAACCAGGTCTCTGTAATGGCAACAACATCATAGTTCCAAGTACTAATCCAAGCTCTAAGTTCATCTGCCTTACCCGTAATACTTCTTGCATTAAAACATATGCACTTCAGGCCACCAGACCCGCTGTGTTCAGCAACTTCTCCCTGTCTGCTCTGCCTCAGAGCCACACTGTCCCTATTCCCTAGTTCTCCCTCAATGCTCTCACCTTCTGACCTATTGCTCCCGTGCCCACCCCCCTGCCATACTAGTTTAAACCCTCCCGTGTGACACTAGCAAACCTCGTGGCCAGGATATTTATGCCTCTCCGGTCTAGATGCAACCCGTCCTTCTTATACAGGTCACACCTGCCCCGGGAGAGCTCCCAGTGGTCCAGATAATGGAAACCCTCCCTCCTACACCAGCTGTTTAGCCACGTGTTTAGCTGCTCTATCTTCCTATTTCTAGTCTCACTGGCACGTGGCACAGGGAGTAATCCCGAGATTACAACCCTTGAGGTCCTGTCTTTTAACTTTCTGCCTAGCTCCCTGAACTCCTGCTGCAGGACCTCATGCCCCTTCCTGCCTATGTCGTTAGTACCAATATGTACAACGACCTCTGCCTGTTTGCCCTCCCCCTTCAGGATGCCCTCTACCCGTTCGGAGACATCCTGGACCCTGGCACCAGGGAGGCAACATACCATCCTGGAGTCTCTTTCACGTCCACAGAAGCGCCTATCTGTGCCCCTGACTATAGAGTCCCCTATTACTATTACTCTTCTGCGCTTTGACCCTCCCTTCTGAACATCAGAGCCAGCCGTGGTGCCACTGCTCTGGCTGCTGTTTTCCCCTGATAGGCTATCCCCCCGACAGTATCCAAAGGGGTATATCTGTTCGAGAGGGGGACAACCACAGGGGATTCCTGCACTGACTGCCTGCCCTTTCTGGTGGTCACCCATTTCTCTGCCTGCACCTTGGGTGTGACCACATTTACATGACTGCGATCTATGACGCTTTCCGCCACCTGCATGCTCCTAAGTGCATCCAATTGCTGCTCCAACCGAACCATGCGGTCTGTGAGGAGCTCCAGTTGGGTGCACTTTCTGCAGATGAAGCCATCCGGGACGCTGGAAGCCTCCCGGACCTGCCACATCTCACAGTCAGAGCACAGCACCCCTCTAACTGACATTGCGTCAATTAATTAAAATTTAAATTAAAATTAAAAAAAATTTTTGAATATTTTTTTTTTAAATTTCAAAGTTACTGTTAACTATCTGTTTCCTAGCACTAGATTTCTAATAGAAATGCGAAAGCTAAATATAGTACTCTCCGATCTCTGGCGAAGATGTCCCTCTAAATTATAATTAAGTAATTATGTTTAATTAGTTACCAATGCTCAATTTTTTTTAATTTAGTGTAGAATCCCAACCAGGCACTCAGGCCACAGCTTTTCTGTGATGTCACTTCAGTTTCCCCCCGACACACACACAATTTGAAGAAGGTACAAAAGTAAAAATGAGTAAAAATCACTTACTTACCTTCTTAGTGTTAATAATAAAATATGGTACTTACCTCACACCAATGGGTTTTATTATTTGGTTAGAGGAGGAGGGCGGGTGGGAGACACTACACGTGTAGTGTCTCGGGTTTCCTCTCCACCAGAATTTATTGGTGAGTGTCTTCCCAGATGTCCGCGGGTCGAACTTCCTGTTTCCGCCTTAAATACTAAAATATTTTAAAAAACAGAAAAGAGGGACCGAAAACGGGACCAGGTAAGTGTTTTTAAAGGACAGACTTACCTCCCAGCAATCACTTCCGCACTGCCCCCGCTGAAATTGACAAACCAGCTGTTCTCCCGCCGAAATCGACTGGCCTGCCCCTGCAAAGACAAGTGTTTTTAAAGGACAGACTTACCTCCCAGCAATCACTTCCGCACTGCCCCCGCTGAAATTGACAAACCAGCTGTTCTCCCGCCGAAATCGACTGGCCTGCCCCTGCAAAGACAAGTGTTTTTAAAGGACAGACTTACCTCCCAGCAATCACTTCCGCACTGCCCCCGCTGAAATTGACAAACCAGCTGTTCTCCCGCCGAAATCGACTGGCCTGCCCCTGCAAAGACAAGTGTTTTTAAAGGACAGACTTACCTCCCAGCAATCACTTCCGCACTGCCCCCGCTGAAATTGACAAAACAGCTGTTCTCCCGCCAAAATCGACTGGCCTGCCCCTGCAAAGACAAGTGTTTTTAAAGGACAGACTTACCTCCCAGCAATCACTTCCGCACTGCCCCCGCTGAAATTGACAAACCAGCTGTTCTCCCGCCGAAATCGACTGGCCTGCCCCTGCAAAGACAAGTGTTTTTAAAGGACAGACTTACCTCCCAGCAATCACTTCCGCACTGCCCCGCTGAAATTGACAAACCAGCTGTTCTCCCGCCGAAATCGACTGAAGTCTGAAGACCCGCACATCCAGACATAGAAACAGCTTCTTCCCCACAGCTACAAGACTCCTCAACGACTCTCCCTCGGACTGATCTATTCCCTGTAAGAACACTATTCACGATGCCCTATGCTGCTCTTGCTCATGTATTTGCTTTGTTTGGCCTCTTGTTCCGCACTGTAACCAATCACTGTCGACGTATCATTTGTCAGTGTTCTCTGTTGATTATCCTCTTGTCTATTGTGTACGTTCCCTCGGCCACAGAAAAATACTTTTCACTGTACATCGGTACATGTGACAATAAATCAAATCAATCAATCAATCAATAACATTCAAGGCCATGGGCCAAGTGCTGGCAAATGGGATTAGATAGGCAGGTCAGGTGTTTTCATACGTCGGTGCAGAATCGATGGGCTGAAGGGCCTCTGTGATTATGTGAAACCCAAACCTCCTCAGAGTCTCAAACAAATGTCAGCACTCAACACGATCAAAGGCCTTCTTTGCATCAATCGCTACCATCACCTCTGGGACCCTGCTGCCTAACGGCGTCAAGGCCACATTCAATAGCCGTCTAATGTTCCTGCCGCCCCTTCACAAACCCTGTCTGGTCTTCTGCCGCCATCCCTGGCACACACCCGTTCGGTCGCCTGGCCAGTTAGTTGGCCAGAACCTTTCCATCCGTATTTAATAATGAGATGGGCCTGTATGAACCACATTCCAATTGGTCCTTGTCTTTCTTTGGAATCAAATAAATAGAGGCTTGAGCCAACTTGTCTGGCAGCTCCCCCCTTCCCAGTGCCTCATTGAACATACTCAGGAGGTGTGGGGCCAATTCCCCCAAAAACTGTTTATAAAATTCGGCCAGGAAGCCATCCTGCCCTGACTACCTCAACCCCACCCCCTCTACTATCTCCTGTGACCTTAATGGCTCCTCCAATGCCCGCTGCCCTGTCCTCCCCCTAACCTATCCAAGAGACCCCCATATCCGTCTCCTCCGCCCCAGGCTCAGAATTATACCACCCTCTGTAGATGTCCTCAAAGACCTCGTTGATCTTTTCCGTTTCCATCTCCACCGCGTCTCCCGCCACCCTCATCTGCACAATTCTCTGTGCCGCTACTTGTCTCCTCAGCTGATTTGCCAGCAGCCGACTAGCCTTCTCACAATACTCGTACTCGGCAACTTCACCCGTTCGAGCTGACCCACTCCCTTTCCCGTCATCAACTAATCAAGCTGCCCCTGCAGGTCCTTCCTGTCTGCTAGCAGGTCCCTTGTCGAGGCTGCCGAATATCTACGGTCCACCTCCACAATACCTCCAGCAATCTCCCTCTCTCCTTCCTCCCAACCTTATCCTTATGGGCCTTAAACACAATCACATACCCCTGGACCACCGCCTGCAGTGCCTCCCAGACCGTGGCTGCAGAGCCCTATTCTGATTGAACTCTACATAATCCTTTACAGCCTTCTCAGAAAAGTTTTTATCTTCCAATAACCCCAAATCAAATCTCCATCCTGGTCTCTGCGCCTGCCCCAACTCCAGCCTGACATCAACAGCAGTCACCAAAAGAGAAAATGTTGGACAATCTCAGCAGGTCTAGCAGCATCTGCTGGGAGAGAAAAGAGCTAATGTTCCGAGTCCAGATGACGCTTTGTCAAAGTATCTGTTGTTGATCCTTCACAAACCCCATCTGATCCTCTGAGGCCACATCCAACAGACACCCCTTCAACCGCCTCGCCAACAGTTTGGCCAACACTTTCACGGCCGTGTTCAACAGCGAGATGACCTATAAGACCCACACTCCATCGACTCCATGTCCTTATTTTGTGATCAGCGAAACAGACGCCTGTGCCCGCGTAGCCAGCAGCTCCCCCTCTCCACCACCACATTAAACATACTCAAAAGGTGGGGGGGCCAACTCCACCGAAAAGTGTTTATAAAATTCTGCCGGAAAGCCATCCGGCCCCGGCGCCTCCTCCGACTGCATCATACCAACACACTCCATTACCTCCTGCAACCCCAGAGGCTCCTCCAATGCCTGCCGCTTTCCCTCCTTCACGAACGCCAACCCATCCAAAAACTGCCCCTATCTGCCTCCCCCCTTGGCTCGGCCTGATCAGCTTTGATAAAAGGTCTCAAATGCTGCATTTATTTTCTCCAGCTCCGTCACCACCTCCCCTCCCCTCCCCCGCCACCCTCACCTGCACAATTTCACTTTCCGCTGCCTGCCATCGTAACTGATGGCCAAGCAGGTGACTCACCTTCTCTCCATACTGATACTGCACCCCCTGTAGTAGAAGCAGCTGATCCACCTCCTTCCCAGTTGTCAACCAATCAAACTGCCCTGCAGCTTCTTCCTTTCTGCCAGCAACTCCCTAGTCAAGGCCACTGAGTACCTCCGAACCGCATCTACAATACTTTCCAGCATCCTTCACTTCTCCTCCTTCAAAACCCTATCTCTGTGGGCCTTAAACAAAATAATTTCCACCGAACCGATAAAACTGCCCCTGCAACCTCGTCTTCTCGGCCAACCACTCTTCAGTGGGGGCCCCCGCGTATCTCCTGTCCACCTCAACTATCTCATCCAACAGCCATACATACTCCTCCCTTCGCCTCCTGTCCCTGAGCACTTTAATTAAGATAATCTCCCCTCTGACCACCACCTTTAACACCCCCCAAAGTGTGGCCGCCGACACCTCCCCGTTTTGATTGATTTCTGGGTACTCCCGATCGCCGACCTCACCTTTTCACAGAACCCCTTATCTGTCAACAGATCCGAATCTAGCTTCTATCCCGGCCTCTGCACCCACCGCTCACTGAGCCTCACCTCCATCCAGTGCAGCGCATGATCGGATATTATGATTTCCTTCAGCCATATATTTATCCGACATATCCTGCTATTTCTACTCCGACTAGCACGTGGCACTGGTAGTAATCCTGAGATCACTACCTTTGAGGTCCAACTTCTCAACTTTCTTCCTAACTCCCGATATTCTGATTTTACAACCTTTTCTCTTTTGTTGCTTATGTCATTTGTACCAATGTGTACCATGTTGTTGAAAACTCACCACTATTCTTAGAAGTCCCCCTATACCAAAAAGGGCCGACATGCTAAATGGTGAACAGGGATTCTCACTCCCTGACTCCGATGCAAGCTTCGGTGGGTGCTATACAGGTCAAACTATATTTTCAAGTTATTCCCCGGTATAACCCATATCTTCATCGAAGATTTCATCTACTTACCACTTAGTAGCATCGATCCTGGGTCCCGCATTGCTAAGAAAGTAAAGTAGACTTTGGAATGACCACTATTTCAGGTTAAATTAAGTTATTTTATTATTATATTTTTTCTTTTAAAAGCTGCAATTGCTGTCTTTACAGAAAGGTAAGAAGATCTTGCTTCTGGATCCTTCTGGTTGTTTGAAGGGACCTTCAGGCCCAACTTGACAATCAATCTTCTTTAAAGTCTGGTCTTCTTTAGATGTATTCACTGTTCAGCTTGGTTGCTATGTCCTATCTTTCCCATGTACCGAGCTGTGAGAGCTGGCTCTGCTGGCTGTCTATGAGCTGACTCTGCCTCCTCTTTAAATTCTAGTTTTCCTTAGATGTATTAGCTGTTTTAGCTCGGCTGCTATGTCTTATCTTTCCCATGACCGAGCTGACTGTAAGCTGACTCTGCTTGCTTCTGAAAAAAAAAAGAAAATCGCTTATTGTCACAAGTAGGCTTCAAATTAAGTTACTGTGAAAAGCCCCTAGTTGCCACATTCCGGCGCCTGTTCGGGGAGGCTGTTACGGGAAGTTCCTTGTTCCTTCTCTGTTTCTCTCTGAGTTCTGGTAGTTCCTGCTCTGGTCTCTGGATTTATATATTTTTCTTACAGTTATTAAGTTTTTATAACTTTATTGTAAAGTAACTTTTATTTCACTTTGTTTGTAAGAAGTATCTTTGACCTAAACATTCTAATACAACTAAATATTCATTTTGACATGACCTCACCTCTCATGTCTCTGATTACATTGTTTCCTTTGTGATGTTCAAAGTTCCTTTGTGATATTCAAAATGCTTTGGTTTCAATAGAGGTGTGAATTTTGAAAATGAAAAATGAAAATCGCTTATTGTCACAAGTAGGCTTCAAATGAAGTTACTGTGAAAAGCCCCTAGTTGCCACATTCCAGCGCCTGTTTGGGGAGGCTGGTATGGGAATTGAACCGTGCTGCTGGCCTGCCTTGGTCTGCTTTCAAAGCCAGCGATTTAGCCCTGTGCTAAACATTCCTGTGATTTCTATAGTTTTATTTTACAATTGTGGCCCCAGCTCATAATTTTGACTTTGATTTTGGCTTTAAATATGTTTCTCGTAGACTGATAGTCTCCAATTTTCTTTAATTTACCTGGTGTTAGCAGAATTTCACACCTATGTATTTGCCCCCCTGGTCATTCTTTTCTATCTGCTGATTTTACTTCAATGAAGGTGTCAATCATTGCTTTTAACGTAATGCTAAAAATCCACTTAGTTATAACTTGAAAGGTTTACATTTATCACCTAACTCAAGTGAAACCCTCATTCATGCTTTTCCAGATGCTTACTAAAATGGTTAGTTTCAATGAAGGTGTGAACCATTGTTTTTAGCTTCATACAAAAATCCTGTGTGTTTGCTAAGTTCTTGACCAAGGATATCTGCATTTTATAATCCTGCTCTTTGCAGCTGCTGTTAGCCCTTCGTGGGATCTTTCCCTGTATCCTCTCATGTTTCTCTCAGACCAGATATTACCAGACTTCCATGTTTCAAATGACACATCTTTCCATATTTTCATTTACAACCACGATCACTGGCTTTTGCCCTCCCCCTCCAGAATGTCCTGTTCCCGCTCCGAGCCATCCTTATCCCTAGCACCAGGGAGGCAACATTTCAGCCTGGAGTCTTGTTTGAGGTTCAGAAATGCCAATCTATTCTCCTTACAATTGAAACCCCTATATCTATTGAATTCCCACACTTTTTACCCCTCCCCTCTGCAGCAGAACCAACCGTGCTGCAACAAATTTGGCTATTGCAGCTTCCCCTGAGAGGTCGCAAGTGATTTCTGGGAGGTAAGTTTTTCCTTTAAAAACACTTACCTTCACAGGAGCAGGCCAGTCGATTTCAGCGGGAGCGGTGCGCAAGTGATTTCTGGGAGACCTTCACAGAAGCAGGCTAGTCAATTTCAGCGGGAGCAGTGTGCAAGTGATTTCTGGGAGGTAAGTTTTTCCTTTAAAAACACTTACCTTCACAGGAGCAGGCCAGCCGATTTCAGCGGGAGCGGTGCGCGAGTGATTTCTGGGAGGTAAGTTTCTCCTTTAAAAAAAATAAACACTTATTTTCTGGGGGGGTTTTCCGCGAACTTCTGGGAAGACCCCCCAACCAATAAATTCTGGTGGAGAGGAAACCCGAGACACTACACGTGTAGTGTCTCCCACCCACCCTCTTCCTCTAACCTAATAATAAGACCCATTGGTGTGAGGTAAGTGCCATATTATATTATTACTATTAGCATTATTATATTATATTATTAGCATTGCGCAGGTCAAGGAGACACAGCCGGGGTGAGAGAGATACAGACAGTGAGAATTTGCTAGTTTGGTGCAGTAAGGTAACCCAGGAAAGGTAAGTGGTTAATCTAATTGTGCTGTTTTTCAGTTAAAAGTGCAGGGAGTGTCTGATTGGCTGAAGTTGCCCCCACCATAAACTTAAATTAAACTAATTAATTAATTAGTGATGGCTGGTCAGGTGATGTGCTTGAGCTGCTTGATGTGGGAGCTGGCAGATCCCATTGCGAGCTGCAGCGACCACATCTGCAGTAAGTGTTGGCTGCTCGAAGAGCTCCGGCTCAGAGTTGATGAGCTGGAGTCTGAGCTTCAAACACTGAGGCACATCCGGGAGGGGGAGACTTACCTGGACACTGTGTTTCAGGAGGCAGTCACACCTGTCAGAGTAAGTAGTTTAAATCCTGCTAGTGGCCAGGGACAGCAGGGTGTGACTGCAAGTCAGGCAGGTAAAGGGAACCAGCAGTCAGGAACTCAGGAGCCTCAGCCCTTGACTCTGTCCAACAGGTATGAGGCACTTGCTCCCTGTGTGGATGGCGAACAGGGTTGCAGGAAGGATGAGTCAGCTGACCAAGGCACCATGGTTCAGCAGGCCATTCAAGGGGAGGGAGTAAATAGGCAAGTTGTAGTTGTAGGGGATTCTATTATCAGGGGGATAGATAGTATCCTTTGTGAGCAGGATGAAGAGTCCCGCATGGTATGTTGCCTGCCCGGTGCTAGGGTGCGGGACATCTCTGACCGGCTTGAAAGGATACTGGAGAGGGAGGGGGGAGAATCCAGTTGTTGTGGTCCATGTTGGTACCAACAACATAGGCAAGTCTAGGAAAGAGGACCTGTTTAGAGATTATAAAGAGCTAGGATTCAAATTAAAAAACAGGTCCTCAAGGGTCATAATCTCCGGATTACTGCCCGAGCCACGTGCAAATTGGCATAGGGAGGCAAGAATAAGGGAAGTTAACACGTGGCTGAAAGAGTGGCGTGGGAATGAGGGGTTCCTTTTCATGGGACACTGGCATCAGTTTTGGGACAGGGGGGACCTATACCGTTGGGATGGTCTCCATCTGAACCGAGCTGGGACCAGTGTTCTGGCGAAAAGAGTAAATAGGGTGGTCAATAGGACTTTAAACTAAAGATTGGGGGGAAGGGAAAGTCAGGGAACCAAGAGGTGAAGTAATCAGTGGGAAGCGTAGCTGCTTAGGAATACAAAAAGCACGAAAAGACAGAACTCAGGAGAGGTTACGATAGTCCCTATCCCACAAAATATGACACAGTGTATGGAAAGGCTCAGTAAACCAAGGTCCACCACACTAAGAAAACAAAAAGGGACGGTCAATAGAGAATTAAAGGTGCTATATTTAAATGCGCGCAGTGTACGGAACAAGGTAGATGAGCTTGTGACCCAGATTGTGACTGGCAGGGATGATGTGGTAGGCATCACAGAGACATGGTTGCAGGGGGTTCATGACTGGCATTTAAACATCCAGGGATTCACAACCTATCGAAAAGACAGAGAGGTGGGCAGAGGGGGCGGGGTTGCCTTGTTAATTAGGAATGAAATTAAATCAATAGCACTAAACGACATGGGGTCAGATGATGTGGAGTCTGTGTGGGTAGAGTTGAGGAACCACAAAGGCAAAAAAACCATAATGGGAGTTATGTACAGGCCTCCTAACAGTGGTCAGGACCAGGGGCACAAAATGCACCACGAAATAGAAAGTGCATGACAGAAAGGCAAGGTCACAGTGATCATGGGGGACTTCAATATGCAGGTGGACTAGGTAAATAATACTGCCAGTGGACCCAAGGAAAGGGAATTCATTGAATGTTTACAGGAGGGCTTTTTGGAACAGCTTGTGATGGAGCCCACGAGGGAACAGGCCATTCTGGACTTAGTGTTATGTAATGAACCAGACTTGATTAAAGATCTTAAAGTAAGGGAGCACTTAGGAGGCAGTGATCATAATATGGTCGAATTCAATCTCCAATTTGAAAGAAAGAAGGTAGAATCAGATGTAAAGGTGTTACAGTTAAATAAAGGTAACTACAGGGGCATGAGGGAGGAACTGACGAAAATCGACTGGGAGCAGACCCTAGTGGGAAAGACAGTAGAACAGCAATGGCAGGGGTTTCTGGGTATAATTGAGGACACAGTTCAGAGGTTCATCCCAAAGAAAAGAAAGGTTATCAGAGGGGGGATTAGGCAGCCATGGCTGACAAAGGAAGTTAGGGAATGCATCAAAGCAAAAGAGAAAGCCTATAATGTGGCAAAGAGTAGTGGGAAGTCAGAAGATTGGGAAGGCTACAAAAACAAACAGAGGATAACAAAGAGAGAGATAAGGAAAGAGAGGATCAAATTTGAAGATAGGCTAGCCAGTAACATTAGGAATGAGAGTAAAAGTTTCTTTAAATACATTAAAAACAAACGGGAGGCAAAAGTTGACATTGGGCCACTCCAAAATGACGCTGGTAATTTTGTGATGGGAGACATGGAAATAGCCGAGGAACTGAATAAGTACTTTGCGTCAGTCTTCACAGTAGAAGACATGAGTAATATCCCAACAATTCCGGAGAGTCAGGGGACAGAGTTGAATATGGTAGCCATCACAAAGGAGAAAGTGCTGGAGAAACTAAGAGGTCTAAAAATTGACAAATCTCCGGGTCCAGATGGGCTACATCCTAGAGTTCTAAAGGAGATAGCTGAAGAAATAGTGGAGGCGTTGGTGATGATGTTTCAACAGTCACTGGAGTCAGGGAAAGTACCAGAGGATTGAAAAATCCCTGTTGTAACCCCACTGTTCAAGAAGGGAACAAGGAAAAAGATGGAAAATTATAGGCCAATTAGCCTGACCTCGGTTGTTGGCAAGATTCTAGAATCCATTGTTAAGGATGAGATTTCTAAATTCTTGGAAGTGCAGGGTCGGATTAGGACAAGTCAGCATGGATTTAGTAAGGGGAGGTTGTGCCTGACAAACCTGTTAGAGTTCTTTGAAGAGATAACAAATAGGTTAGACCAAGGAGAGCCAATGGATGTTATCTATCTTGACTTCCAAAAGGCCTTTGATAAGGTGCCTCACGGGAGACTGCTGAGTAAAGTAAGGGCCCATGGTATTGGAGGCAAGGTACTAACATGGATTGACGATTGGCTGTCAGGCAGAAGGCAGAGAGTTGGGATAAAAGGTTCTTTTTCGGAATGGCAACCGGTGACGAGTGGTGTCCCGCAGGGTTCAGTGTTGGGACCACAGCTGTTCTCCTTATATATTAACAATCTAGATAACGGGACTAAGGGCATTCTGGCTAAGTTTGCCGATGATACGAAGATAGGTGGTGGGGCAGGTAGTATGGAGGAGGTTGGGAGGCTTCAGAAAGATTTAGAGCGTGGTCCAAGAAATGGCTGATGAAATTCAAAGTGGGCAAGTGCGAGGTCTTGCACTTTGGAAAAAAGAATAGAGGCGTGGACTATTTTCTAAACGGTGACAAAATTCATAATGCTGAAGTGCAAAGGGACTTGGGAGTCCTAGTCCAGGATTCTCTGAAGGTAAACTTGCAGGTTGAGTCTGTAATTAAGAAAGCAAATGCAATGTTGTCATTCATCTCAAGAGGCTTGGAATATAAAAGCAGGGATGTACTTCTGAAGCTTTCTAAAGCATTAGTTAGGCCCCATTTAGAATACTGTGAGCAATTTTGGGCCCCACACCTCAGGTAGGACATACTGGCACTGGAGCAGGTCCAGCGGAGATTCACACGGATGATCCCAGGAATGGTAGGCCTAACATACGATGAACGTCTGAGGATCCTGGGATTATATTCATTGGAGTTTAGGAGGTTGAGGGGAGATCTAATAGAAACTTACAAGATAATGAATGGCTTAGATAGGGTGGATGTAGGGAAGTTGTTTCCATTAGCAGGGGAGACTAGGACCCGGGGGCACAGCCTTAGAATGAAAGGGAGTCACTTTAGAACAGAGATGAGGAGAAATTTCTTCAGCCAGAGAGTGGGTCTGTGGAATTCATTGCCACAGAGGGCGGTGGAGGCCGGGACGTTGAGTGTCTTTAAGACAGAAGTTGATAAATTCTTGATTTCTCAAGGAATTAAGGGCTATGGAGAGAGAGCGGGTAAATGGAGTTGAAATCAACCATGATTGAATGGCGGAGTGGACTCGATGGGCCGAATGGCCTTACTTCCACTCCTATGTCTTATGGTCTCATGGTCATTCGCCTCAATAGTATCCAAAGCAGTATATCTGTTTTGCAGGGGAATGGCTGCAGGAGATTCCTGCACTACCTGCCTAGCTCTCTTGCTCTATCTGATGGTCAGCCATTCCCTTCCTGTCTGTGGCGTCTGAGCCTGCAGTGTGGCCATCACTCTGTTCATGCTATCCATGATACTCTCCATCTTACGGATGCCCCACACTGTCTCCAGCCGCCGCTCCAGGTCCGAAACCCAAACTTCCAGGAGCTGAGCTGGAGACACTTCCTGCACATATGCTGGTCCTGGGGACTGGAAACGTTGCTGGTCTCCCACATGGAGCAGGAAGAGCAGACCACGGCTTGGAGCTTTGCTGCCACACCTTACCCTTTAAATTAAATTTATCCTATTAATATCAAATATTATGAACTAATGTTAACTGCTCCTTGTTATTACAGAATATATAAATAACAGAGAAGGTTGACAAGGGCAATACTGTTGATGTTCTGTATATGGAATTTCAAAAGGCATTTGATACACTGGCACACAACAGATTTGTCAGCAGAATTTTAGCTCATGGAATAAAAGGGAAAGTAGAATCCTGGAGAAAAAAATGGCTGAGTGAAAGGAAACAGAAAGTTGTGATAAATAGTTCGTTTTCAGATTGGAGGAAGGTTTGTAGTGGAGTCAGTGTTGAGATACTTGTTCTTCCTGAAATACATTAATGACCTAGACAGTGGTGTTCAGGGCATGATTTCAAAATTTGTAGATGCCACAAAAATTAGAAACATTTTGATTGTGATAAGGATAGTCTTGAACTTCAACAGGACATCGACATGTTGCTGGAGTGGGCAGGCAAGCGACAGATGAAGTTCAATGTAGAGAAGTGTGAGATGATTCTGTAGCCAACTAAGATGGACACCTGCAAAGGACCATGGGAATTATAGCCAACCCAGGACTCAGACAGATACAGAGCCTATGTGTATCTAAAACACAGGTAACCAGACCTGATTGAAATCCCCGCTCGTTTACATTTTAATGACCCATTTTCCCAGGACACTAGAACTCCAATCAAGCAACTGGTACAGCCACAGAGTGATCGGCGCCACTCCCTTTACTCAGAGAGCCCAACTGCCAAGGTCAATGACCGCTAAGGACCCGCCCAACTACCAAGGCACCCGCCCCTTTATTGGCCGAAATCGAAGAGAGTGATCAGAGCCCTGTTGAACTATTGGGTCCAAGGTTAAGGACCGCCCCAAAGAGCGCAAAATCCCAGAGGGATAAAAGAGGACGCAGCCATGTGTTCTGTCTCTTTTGGATGCGGCCTATGCCTAACCCAATTGCAGCAGGAACAGCCAGTTAAGTTCAAGATCAACGATCTTTACCTGACGGATGAGCCCGGCAGTGACAGAGCCACTTTCTTCGAACCAGCCAAGTGAAATCCAGATAAAGGCCTTATCCATTTGCACAGTGCCGGTCGCCCTGAAGTTAAGTATAGGTTATTGTAGCTGATAGGTGTAGTTTAACTCGTAGTAGATATTGTGTTTGCATGTTGAGATAACTCTTGTGTACGTAAATAAACCATCTTTTGAACTATCTAACTTGTGTGGTCATTTGATCGATATAAGGGAAGGCTTGTGGTTCACTAAGATAAATAGAAATGCTCACAGTATTGGCGTCGCTGTTGGGACCGAAACAGAGCAACAATTCAACTTGTCAGAAAGAATATGGAGAGACAGTATAAAACAATATAAACCTAAAGGTTTATAGGAGTTGTATATGCACATTAGTCAGTGAGATTGCGGGGCAGGTTGAGGTAGCAGTTAATAAAGTATATAACACCTTAGGCTTTATTAAGGGGCCATTGAGTACAAGAGTAAGGTGATCATGTTGACCTTGTATAAGACAGTGTCATGGATCTGCCTAGAAATTTAGCAAGACACAATAGGATGCAATCTGCCCAGCAACAGGTAGAAATCTGCCGAGCGACAGCAGCAGCCAGTATTCAAAAGGCCAGATGAGATGCGTCTTTCCCAGTAATGAGGTTAGCAGACATCGAGATAAACTCAGGTGTGACTCGCCTCTTAGTGGAAGCAGTTTACCTAGACAACAGGGGCTGTTTAGCACAGGGCTAAATTGCTGGCTTTGAAAGCAGACCAAGGCAGGCCAGCAGCACGGTTCAATTCCCGTAACAGCCTCCCCGAACAGGCGCTGGAATGTAACGACTAGGGGCTTTTCACAGTAACTTCATTGAAGCCTACTTGTGACAATAAGCGATTTTCATTTCATTTCATTTTATTTTCAAGGAGGTATACACATGTTAATTTCTCGAGTCAAAGATTGTGAGAGTGGCAGACAGCCAAATACACAGAATGTTGTTGTGGTTAAGAATTTACCAGTAGATGGAGTAGACCTTTGGGGACTGATTCGGCAGGAGTAAAGATTACAGCTTCACCCGTGATTACAGAGATCTGAGGGAAGATAGGATTGATTGATATTTATATTTTTTGTCAAATGTACCAAAGTACAGTGAAAAGTAGTTTTCTGCGGCCAAGGGAACGTATTCAGTGCGTACACAGTAGACAAAAGAATAATCGCCAGAAAGAATAATCGACAGATAAGGAAACGGAAGTTACAGGAACAATTTCCAGATATTTTTCTGTCGTATGTGGTGCCACACGGCAGAATGGTCAGAAAAGTGAGATCTCATGGGATACAGGGGGAATTGGTGAGTTGGATCCAAAATTGGCTCAGCAACAGGAAACAAAGGGTGATGTTTGATGGATCAAAGAAACAAAGAATAGTTCAGCATAGGAACAAACCCTTCGGCCCTCCAAGCCTGCGCCGATTATGATTCCTGTCTAAACTAAAACCATCTGCATTTCTGGGGTCCGTATCCCTCTATTCCCATCCTATTCATGTATTTATCAAGATGCCTCTTAAACGTCGCGATAATATCTGTTTCCACCACCTCCCCTGGCAGCACGTTCCAGGCACTTACCACCCTCTGTTTAAAAGACCTGCCTCGCACATAGAAACAGACAAAATAGGAGCAGGAAGAAGCCATTCGTCCCTTCAAGCCTGCACCACCATTCATTATGATCATGGCTGATCATCCAACATCTCCTCGAAACCTTCCCTCTCGCATATTAAACCTATGACCCCTAGTAATTTACTTTTCCATCCTTGGAAAAAGCATATGACCATCCACTCTGTCCATGCCCCTCGTAATTTTGTAAACCTCTATCATGTCGCCTCCCTCAACTTCCGTCGTTCCAGTGAAAACAATCTGAGTTTATCCAACTTCTCCTCATAGCTAATACTCTCCAGACCAGGCAATATTCCTGGTAAACCTCTTCTGTATCCTCTCCAAAGCATCCACATCCTTCTGGTAGTGTGGTGACCAGAACTTTACAAAATATTCCAAGTGTGTGGCCTAACTAAGGTTCTGTACAGCTGCAACATGACTTGCCAATTTTTCTACTTAATGCCCCGACCGATGGAGGCAAGCATGCCGTATGCCTTTCTTGACTACCTTCTCCACCTGCATATCACTGTCTGTGTGAAGTCTGCACATTTTCCCCTTGTCTGCGTGGTGTCCTCCGGGTGCTCCGGTTTCCTCCCACAGTCCAAAGATGTGCAGGTTAGGTGAATTGGCCATGCTAAATTGCCCTTAGGTTAGATGGGGTACCTGGGTTACGGGGATAGGCTGGAGGTGTGGGCTTGAGTGGGGTGCTCTTTCTAAGAGCCGGTGCAGACTCAATGGGCCGAATGGCCTCCTGCACTGTAGATTCTATGATTCTACGATCATTATTATAATTGCTACTTTCAGTGATCTGTGGATCTGTACGCCCAGATCTCTCTGCCTGTCAATACTCCTATGGGTTCTGCCATTTACTACTTCATTCCCACCTGTATTAGACCTTCCCAAATGCATTACCTCACACTTGTCCGGATTAAACTCCATCTGCAATTTCTCCGCCAAAGTCACCAACAGATCTATATCCTGCTATATCCTCTGACAATCCCTCTTCACTATCTGCAACTCCCACAATCTTTGTGTCGGCTGCAAACTTACTAATGAGACCAGCTACATTTTCCTCTAAATGAGTGATATATACTACAAACAGCAAAGGTCCCAGCACTGATCCTTGCGGAGCCTTCCATTCAGAAGAGCACCCTTCCATTGCTACCCTCTGTCTTCTGTGACCAAGCCAGTTCTGTATCCATCTTGCCAGCTCACCTCTGATCCCATGTGACTTCACCTTTTGTATCATTTTGCCATGAGGCACCTTGTCCAAGGCCTTACTGAAGTCCATGTAAACAGCATCCGTCCTTCATCAATCATTTTAGCCACTTCCTCAAAAACTCGATCAAGTTTGTGAGAGATGACATCCTCTTTATAAAACCATGCTGCCCATCGCTAATAAGTCCATTTGTTTCCAAATGTGACTAAATCCTGTCCCTAAGAATCTTCTCCAATAATTTTCCTACCACTTACATAAAGCTTCCATTCATTTTTCTAAGCCCCAAAGGATATATCTCACCACAGGTTAACTTTCTCATGCCAGGGACCATTCCAGTGAACCTTTGTTATACTGCGTCTAGTGCAAGTATATACTTCCTTAATTATGAAGAATATTGAACACAGTGTATTCTAGGTGTGATCTCATCAAGGCCCCGTACAATTGTAGCAAGACCTATTTATTCTAATACTCCAATTCCCTTGTTATTATTTTTCCAGCTGATTACTGAACTTGCTTCTTCAAAAGGCTGTGGGTCCTGGGCCAATTGAAATTTTCAAGATTGAAATCAATAGGTTTTTGTTAGTAAGATTATGAAGCTGAGTAAGTGATACAGATCAGATCATAATCTTAAAATCATAGAATACCTACAGTGTAGAAGAAGGCCATTCGGCCTGTTACAATTAACTTCCACACTGTTATAACCTGCCTGCTTACCATTGGCTGGGGACTAATGACAATCCCACAATCCTGTGGGAGTATGAGCTTCCCCAATGAGGGGGGGCGGAGAAATCATTAGCAGACTCCCTGTATAAATAAAGCTGGCCAGTTTGGAACCAGAAGGAAGGAGTGAGCAGCAAGCGAAGTTGCTGTTGTATATATATGTTATTGTAAATAAATGTTATTTCTTTGTATCCTTAAAACTAGTGCTGGATTCTTCGTGGCCCTCACAAAACACACCAATTGCAAAGTCTGATGATTTGACTTCTCTTAAAACTACTATGCCGGGATACAATTGCTCTCAAGATCTAATTGATTAAATAGCAATTAAGTGAAAATAGTAACTAATATAAAAATATAATAAATAAATTCTAATTTTGACAAATAAAGGGCAAAAGGAGTTAGTCTGTATGGGTTGGTGAGCTTCAAAACCCTTTCATTGTTTGAAAGGAGATTAAATCCACATTCTCAGTTTACAATGTCATCATTTGAAACTAGGATATTTTATATAAGTAATAATAACCTTTTATTGTCACAAGTATGAAGTTACTGTGAAAAGCCCCTAGTCGCCACATTCCGGTGCCTGTTCGGGTAAGCTGGTACGGGAATTGAACCTGCGCTGCTGGCTTTCTGCATGACAAACCAGCTGTCTAGCCCACTGAGCTAAACCTGCCCTCTAAGTAATATTTGTTTCTGTGTGTGTTATCAATACTGAGTAAATGGTAACTCAGGTAATGAGTATGTGAACATATAAAACATCTGTTATTTTAATTCTCGGTATTTAACTACAAATAGTTTAGAAACTAATGACTTTCTGTAAAATGATAAAAGCTCATGAGTGAGGTGATCTACAGGTGGGAAGATCATGCTAAATTTGGGGAGTATCAATGAAGCTGAAACAGATGGTGGGATTCTTCAATAACTTAATTACCTGGGATTAGGGAATGGGAGTCAAAACTTTAAAGGAAATAACTTGGTGGGACAATATTTGGAATTGGGGTCTAACGTGGGAATACACCCTTGGATACAGGTCATGTTGTATTTTGTTATTATTGCTACAGTTCTCATTACCATATAACAAGCTCTTACAATGATATGTGAAATCAATGCGAGCATACGAGTATAGAAAAAAGAACATCAAATAAATCTTCAGCGATAACCTGGGAGTCCCTCAGGCACAACCATCGCAACAAGACAGGACCCTGGGTTTCAAAGCCCAGAGAAGGCATCCACATTGAGTGATCATAGCTTGCCAGCCTCCTTCACTATGTGCGGGTAAAACCCAAAGCTCAGCTGTGAGTCTAAGTCATATTTTGTTGAGTAATAGAATTGTGAATAAAATTGATTTAAACTGTGAACCTGTTTTATCCTTTGTTCATCTCGCAAAGAAAGGCACCTGGGTAAGTAAACTGGTTGAAAGTATCTGAGGTTTTACAGGTACAACAGGCCCATTGAGTCTGCACTGACCCTCCGAAAGAGCACACTACCTCGGCCCACACCCCATCCCCGTAACCCCACCTCACCTTTTTTTTCTGGACACTAATGGGCAATTTATCATGGTCAATCCACCTAACCTGAACATCTTTGGACTGAGTGAGGAAACTGGAGCACCCGGAGGAAACCCACGCACACACGGGGAGAATACAAAGAACAAAGAACAAAGAAATGTACAGCACAGGAACAGGCCCTTCGGCCCTCCAAGCCCGCGCCGATCATACTGCCCGACTAAACTACAATCTTCTACACTTCCTGGGTCCGTATCCTTCTATTCCCATCCTATTCATATATTTGTCAAGATGCCCCTTAAATGTCCCTATCGTCCCTGCTTCCACTACCTCCTCCGGTAGCGAGTTCCAGGCACCGCAATGTGCAGACTCCGCACAGACAGTGCTGTAACTCCCTCCCTAACAGCACAGTGAGTGTGCCTACACCTCGTGGACTGCAGTGGTTCAAGAAGGCAGCTCACAACCATCTTCTGAAGGGCAACGAGGGATGGGCAATAAATGCTGGCCTAACCAGCGACACCCACATCCCGTAAATGAATTTCAACAAGTCACCCAAGGCCAGAATCAAACCAGGGTCTCTGGCATTGTGAGGCAGCAGTGCTAACCACTGTGCAACAGTGCCACCCCATTCTTATTGCATGACAGAACATGGTTAGTTAACTGAAAGGTCTTCTTGAATAGACCCCTATCATACTACCTTGCTGTGATTCTATTTGTCAAGCATGATTTCCCCTTCATAACTCCATGCTGTCTGTGTCCATCCTGCCACTGGTTTCTAAGTGCTCTGCTATAAAATCTTTGATAATGGATTCTACAATTTTCCCCACTGCCGATGCCAGACCTACTGGTCCATAATTCCCTGTTTTCTCTCTATCTCTCTATTTAAACAGCGGAATTACGTTAACCACCCTCCAATCTGCAGGAACTGTCCCAGAGTCTATAGAACCCTGGAAGACGACCACCAAAGCAGCCACTATTTCTAGAGCCACCTCCTTTTAAAAAAAATATTTTTATTGAAGCATTTGCAAAATTTTTATAACAATAACAAACAAAACAATAATAACATAAACATGAACATGGTAAACTAGACATTTCCCACCCAACCCCTTCTGTACATCCCTTAACCATATTGCACCTACCCCCCCCTTCCCCCCTTCAGAATGCTGCTTCTGCTAACATTTTAATTCTCCCCGAGAAAGTCGACGAACAGCTGCCATCTCCGAGAGAACCCCAGAATTGACCCCCTCAAGGCAAACTTTATTTTCTCCAGCTTGAGAAACCCAGCCATGTCACTTACCCAAGTCTCCACACTCGAGGGTTTCGAGTCCCTCCACATTAAAAGGATCCGTCTCCGGGCTACCAGGGAAGCAAAGGCCAAAACGTCGGCCTCTTTCACTCCCTGAACTCCTGGGTCTTCTGACACTCCAAAGATCGCTATCTCTGGACTCAGCACTGAAGTGTTGGGTGCTCTGAGGTACAGACGAACCAACACGATTGCGATTGGTACAACGCAGTTTTATTCCATTAAACTATTTATACATCAGACTTGGTACTCAGCACGTTGTGACTGTGTGAGTGTCTTGCTCTGAGGTCCTGGCCCTGTGCCGTCTCCAGATGGACTGCCTAGGAAGTGTTGTGTTTCTTGTCTTATACTGTGTCTGCTCTTGTCTGTGATTGGCTGTCGTGTTATGTGTGCTAATTGGTCCGTTGGTCTGTCTATCATTAAGTATGTGTTATGATGTATGTTTGAATATCATGACAGGCACCACACGCGTACCTAGCACCTTGGACATTGCCTTGGCAAACCCCTGCCAGAATCCTCCAAGCTTCTGGCATGCCCAAAACATATGGACATGGTTTGCTAGGCTTTCCGCATACCTCGCACATCTATCTTCTACCCCGAAAAACTTGCTCATCCTCGCCGCCATCATGTGTGCCCGGTGTACCACCTTAAGCTGTATTAGACCAAGCCGAGCACATGATGAGGAGGAATTAACCCTGCTTAGGGCATCCGCCCACAGACCCGCCACTAACTCCCCAACTAGTTCCTCCTCCCATTTGCCCTTCAGTTCCTCCACCGGTGTCTCCTCTGCCTCCAACAACTTCTGATAGATATCCGGCACTTTCTCCTCCCCCACCCAGGTACCGGACACTACTCTGTCCTGTATCCCCCCGTGGCGGGATCAGCGGGAAAGCCAACACCTGTTTCCTCAGAAAGTCCCGGACTTGTAAATATCTGAAACCATTCCCCGGCGGCAGCTTGAACTTGTCCTCCAGCGCCTTCAGACTGGGAAAACTCCCGTCTATGAATAGATCTCCCATCCGTCGAATTCCTGCTCTCTGCCAACTTCGGAACCTGCCATCTATCCTGCCCGACGCGAACCTGTGGTTGTTGCAAATCGGGGTCCAGACTGACGCACCCTCCACCTTCTTATACCTCCTCCATTGCCCCCAGATCCTCAATGCTGCCACCACCACTGGGCTAGTGGAGTACCAGGCCGGCGAGAACGGCAGAGGTGCCATTACCAGTGCTCCCAAACTGGTGCCTTTGCATGACGCCGCCTCCATCCGCTCCCATGCCGACCCCTCCCCTATTACCCACTTCCTAATCAGCGCTATATTCGCCACCCAGTAGCAGTTGCAGAAGTTCGGCAGCGCCAACCCACCCTCCGACTGCGCTCCAACAACATTTTCTTCACCCGCGGGGTTTTATTCGCACATACAAAGCCCAAAATAACCTTGTTTACCCGCTTGAAAAAGGCCTTAGGGATGAAGATGGGGAGGCACTGGAAGACAAACAAAAATCTGGGGAGCACCGGCATTTTCACGGTCTGCACCCTCCCCACCAGCGATAGCGGGAGCATATCCCATCTTTCAAAGTCCCCCTCCATTTGCTCCACCAGCCGGGTTAGGTTGAGCCTGTGTAATGCCTTCCATTTCCGAGCCACGTGTATTCCCAGGTAGTGAAAGCTCCTCTCTACCATCCTGAGTGGCAGCTCCTTCAGTCTCCTCTCCTCCCCCTTGCCTGGATCACGAACAATTCACTTTTTCCCATGTTCAATTTGTACCCCGAGAACCTGCCAAACTCCCCTAAGATCTGCGTAACCTCCCCCATCCCCTCCACCGGGTCCGAGATGTACAAGAGCAGATCGTCCGCGTAGAGCGAAACCCAGTGCTCCACCCCCCCCCCCCCCCCCCCCCCCCCCACGAACCAGCTCCTGCTACTTCCTTGATGCTCTCAGCGCCATGGCCAACGGCTCTATAGCCAGAGCGAACAGAAACGGGGAGAGGGTGCACCCCTGCCTCGTCCCTCAGTGTAGCTTAAAGTACCCCGACCTCAGCCGGTGCACACACTCGCTACCGGTGCCTGGTAGAGCAATCGTACCCAGTCGATGAAGCCCTCACCAAACCCAAACCTTCCCAGCATCTCCCAAAGATACTCCCACTCCACCCGATCAAAAGCCTTCTCCGCGTCCATTGCAACCACCACCTCCGCCTCCTCTCCTTCTGAGGGCATCATAAAATTACATTCAAAAGCCTCCGAACATTAGCATTGAGCTGCCTACCCTTAACAAATCTGGTTTGGTCCACCTCTACCACCCCCGGGACACAGTCTTCTAGCCTAGTGGCCAAAATCTTAGCCAGCAGCTTGGCATCTACGTTCAAAAGCGAGATCGGCCTATATGACCCACATTGCTCCGGGTCCTTTTCTTATTTAAGGATGAGCGAAATCGAGGCCTGCGACATCGTTGCGGGGAGGATTCCCCTCTCTTTAGTCTCATTAAAGGTCCTCATTAGCAGTGGGCACAACACCTCTGAGAACTTCTTATAGAATTCTACGGTTGTCCGGCCCCGGAGCCTTACCCGACTGCATGCCCTCCAGTCCTTTAACAATTTCCTCTGCTTCAATCGGGGCCCCCAGCCCCTCGACCAGGTCCTCCTCCACCCTCGGAAACCTCAACTGATCCAGGAACTGCCTCATCCCTTCTACACCAGGCGGGGGTTCCGACTCATATAATTTGCTATAAAATTCTTTAAAAACACCTGACCAACCCACCCCTTTCTCAATCTCATCTGATCAATAATCTTTAGATGTGTCTCCTGAAGCTTTGCTACGTCTGCCTTCAGCCCCATTAAATACGCGAAAACGTGACACCTTTTGACTGGCCCATTCAAACCCCTCACATTCCACGTAATCAGCCTGGACGGGGGAGCTGCCCCCCCACCCCCCACCCCCACCCCCCGCCGACTAGCCATAACCTTTTTTTGGCCAGCCCAGAGCCCGCGCCCCCCCCCCCGCTTCCCCGAGCTCCCCCACAAGCAGCCACCACCCTCGACCTCCCTTTAGTTCCCCGATAATAGTTCTTCCCCTGTCAGCGAAGCAGCCTCCCCATTCCCCCCCTCCTCCCCCACAACAGCACCCAAAACCTAATCTCCCAGGTCAAGCACCATCTTAGCACATGTTCACCCCACACCTCGCTTCCGAGAGTCAGCTGACCCATGCTGACCCCGACAACCCCTACCCTTGGTGCCAAACAGACTGGCTCCCTATTGTTCGAACCCCTCTCCCAACATGCGTAAACCATTTAACAACATTGCAGTCCCCAGTAAGTAAACAACCTCAAGTAAAATAAATTAACATAAACCAATGCAGAAACAATCGCTTGAAACAAGACCCAACCTCCCACAGAATAGCACCAACTTCGGGGCTCCCCTCCCCCCTCCGCATCCAATCTCTGCAAAAACAAAGCACCCTCAAACCACCACCCCAGCCCAACACTTAACCCAGAACCACATACAGTCTTATTTGAACAAGAATTACAAAAATTACAAACCGCCGCCACATAATTCCTTCAAGACTTAAGTGTCCTTTAAGACGCTTACAACTTCTTTTCTTTGATAAAAGACAATACATCGTCCGGTGCCTCAAAGTAATAGTGCCGGTCTTCGTGCGTGACCCACAACCGGGCTGGATACAGCATCCCGAATTTCACCCCCTTCTTGAAGAGGATCGCCTTCACCCGGTTAAACTCAGCACGTCTCTTGGCCAGCTCCGCCCCCAGGTCCTGGTAGATGCGCACCTCGCTGTTCTCCCGTCTGCTGCTCTGCTCCTTCTTGGCCCACCGCAAGACGAGTTCTTTGATAAACGGTAGAAACGCACCACCATGGCCCTCGGCGGGTCATTCGCCTTAGGCATCCTTGCGAGGGCTCGTTGCGCTCCGTCCACTTCCAGGGGCCGAGAAAACGCCCCGGCCCCATCAGCGTCTCCAGCATGCTGGCCACATATGCTCCCGCATTCGACCCTTCAATTCCTTCGGGAAGGCCAACGCTCCTTAAGTTCTGCCTCCTGGACCTATTCTCCAGGTCCTCCAATTTCTCCTGCATTCTCTTGTGACGCTCATCCAACACCTCCAGGTGTTCCAGCACGGTTAGATAGTCCTCCTGGCTAGACATCTTCAGCTCAATTTCTTGTATCGCTTTCCCTTGGGCCGCCTGATTCAAATCCACTTGATCGATCGCAGCCTTGATCGGGTCCAGAGTTTCCTTTTTCAGCCCAGCGAAACAGTCCTTAAAGAACTTCATCTGTTGCTCCTTAGACCACTCTGTCCCGGTTTGCAGATCATTTATACCATACATTGGAGGGGGAATCCTTCTTAATGTCGTCCACTTCACCGATCTATCTCCTAAAGTCCGAGAAAAGTCGGGAAAAAGGTCCGAAAGTCCGTTTCAGGCGGGAGCTATCGAATGTGCGACCTACTCCTCCATGGTCACCACCGGAAGTCTAGATCCACCTCCTTAAGTACTTTGGGATGCAGATTATCAGGCCTGGTAGCACAGTGGTTAGCACTGTTGTTTCACAGCACCAGGGTCCCAGGTTCGATTCCCGACATGAGTCTGTGCAGTGTCTGCACATTCCCCCCCGTGTCTGCGTGGGTTTCCTCCGGGTGCTCCGGTTTCCTCCCACAATCCCGAAAGACGTGCTGTTAGGTGAATTGGACATTCTGAATGCTCCCTCTGTGTATCTGACAGGTGCTGGAATGTGGCGACGAGGGGATTTTCACAGTAACTTCATTGCAGTGTTAATGTAAGCCTACTTGTGACAATAAAGATTATTATTATTATGATATTTCAACACTAATATTATCCAAAGCGACACTTCAGAGATATCAAGGAAATGCCGTCTTTCAAATGAGACCAGAAGATAATGAAATCTCATTGCTGGTTGTGGACATTCTGAGCACAAAATTGCAAATGGAACAGCCCAACTACACTTCAAAGGTAACTTAGGTGCTGAATCAATGCAAGTTCTTTTTTCATGTGCCCATGTGCCACCTAGTGTTACACATTTAGCACTGCACTTAGCATCATACCATGATGTTAAGCTGTGTCAGTGGCAAGCAAGATAAAATAGTTGCCACTTGTTCCACATGTCTGACGGTAGTAAATTGAGAGTGTTGGTGATCCCGATGCAAGGACAGAAAGACTAAATTGTGTGTGTCTGTATGGTTGATCTGTTTTATTGATCTCTCTGGCATATCTTCTTTCATTCAGTACTGGCTTGTTCAACCCTTTCATGCAGGAGGCCACATTTCACACTTTTCTCACTCAAGGATTCAAGGAGCAAATTTTGGCACAACATATAAATGAATTTAAAACACTGAGGTAAGAAAAGAAACAACTTGCTGAGCAAGAAAAACTCAAGGAATAGTAGAACTAGCAGAAAACATAAACACTAAAACCAAAAGCTTCTATAAGCATATAAAGAGGAAGAGAATAGCTGAAGTAAATGTTGGCCCTTTAGAGGACGATACTGGTGAGGTAATAATGGGGAACACAGAGATGGCGGAGGTACTGAACCAATATTTTGCCTCTGTCCTCATGGTAGAACGCAATAACATTTTTCCAAATACGACAGTTAATGCAATAACCATCACTAGGGTGAAGCTATTTAATAAATGGGATTAAAGGCAGATAAGTCCACGGAGGTGACAGCAGAGATAGTGGATGCATTAGTTATGATATTTCCGAATTCCCTGGATTTTGGATCCCAGTGGATTGGGAACACACTAATGTAACTCCCCTATTCAAAAAGGGAGAGAGGAAAAAAGTAGGAAACTATAGACTGGTTAGCTTAACCTCTGTGGTGGGGAAGTTGCTGGAATCAATCATTAAGGAGGAGATGACTGAATATTTGGAAAGTCAAAGCTCAATCCACCAGTGTCAGCATGCTTTTCTGAGCGATAAGTCAAGCTTGACAAACTTTAAAAAAATAAATTTAGAGGACCCAATTATTTTTTTTCCAATTAATGGGCAATTTAGCCTGGCCAATCCTAAGCAGCACATAAGACCATAAGACATAGGAGCGGAAGTAAGGCCATTCGGCCCATCGAGTCCACTCCACCATTCAGTCATGGCTGATTTCAACTCCATTTACCCGCTCTCTCTCCATAGCCCTTAATTCCTCGAGAAATCAAGAATTTATCAACTTCTGTCTTAAAGACACTCAACGTCCCGGCCTCCACCGCCCTCTGTGGCAATGAATTCCACAGACCCACCACTCTCTGGCTGAAGAAATTTCTCCTCATCTCTGTTCTAAAGTGACTCCCTTTTATTCTAAGGCTGTGCCCCCGGGTCCTAGTCTCCCCTGCTAATGGAAACAACTTCCCTACATCCACCCTATCCAAGCCATTCATTATCTTCTAAGTTTCTATTAGATCTCCCCTCAACCTCCTAAACTCCAATGAATATAATCCCAGGATCCTCAGACGTTCATCGTATGTTAGGCCTACCATTCCTGGGATCATCCGTGTGAATCTCCGCTGGACCCGCTCCAGTGCCAGTATGTCCTTCCTGAGGTGTGGGGCCCAAAATTGCTCACAGTATTCTAAATGGGGCCTAACTAATGCTTTATAAAGCTTCAGAAGTACATCCCTGCTTTTATATTCCAAGCCTCTTGAGATGAATGACAACATTGCATTTGCTTTCTTAATTACGGACTCAACCTGCAAGTTTACCTTTAGAGAATCCTGGACTAGGACTCCCAAGTCTCTTTGCACTTCAGCATTATGAATTTTGTCACCGTTTAGAAAATAGTCCATGCCTCTATTCTTTTTTCCAAAGTGCAAGACCTCGCACTTGCCCACGTTGAATTTCATCAGCCATTTCTTGGACCACTCTCCTACACTGTCAAAATCTTTCTGCAGCCTCCCCACCTCCTCCATACTACCTGCCCCTCCACCTATCTTTGTATCATCGGCAAACTTAGCCAGAATGCCCCCAGTCCCGTCATCTAGATCGTTAATATATAAGGAGAACAGCTGTGGCCCCAACACTGAACCCTGCGGGACACCACTCGTCACCGGTTGCCATTCCGAAAAAGAACCTTTTATCCCAACTCTCTGCCTTCTGCCTGACAGCCAATCGTCAATCCATGTTAGTACCTTGCCTTGAATACCATGGGCCCTTATTTTACTCAGCAGTCTCCCGTGAGGCACTTTATCAAAGGCCTTTTGGAAGTCAAGATAGATAACATCCATTGGCTCTCCTTGGTCTAACCTATTTGTTATCTCTTCAAAGAACTTTGGGGCAGCACGGTAGCCTTGTGGATAGCACAATTGCTTCACAGCTCCAGGGTCCCAGGTTCGATTCTGGCTTGGGTCACTGTCTGTGCGGAGTCTGCACATCCTCCCCGTGTGTGCGTGGGTTTCCTCCGGGTGCTCCGGTTTCCTCCCACAGTCCAAAGATGTGCGGGTTAGGTGGATTGGCCATGATAAATTGCCCTTAGTGTCCAAAATTGCCCTTAGTGTTGGGTGGGGTTACTGGGTTATGGGGATCGGGTGGAGGTGTTGACCTTGGGTAGGGTGCTCTTTCCAAGAGCCGGTGCAGACTCGATGGGCCGAATGGCCTCCTTCTGCTCTGTAAATTCTATGAACTCTAACAGGTTTGTCAGGCACAACCTCCCCTTACTAAATCCATGCTGACTTGTCCTAATCCGACCCTGCACTTCCAAGAATTTAGAAATCTCATCCTTAACAATGGATTCGAGAATCTTGCCAACAACCGAGGTTAGGCTAATTGGCCTATAATTTTCCATCTTTTTCCTTGTTCCCTTCTTGAACAGGGGGGTTACAACAGCGATTTTCTAATCCTCTGGGACTTCCCCTGACTCCAGTGACTTTTGAAAGATCATAACTAACGCCTCCACTATTTCTTCAGCTATCTCCTTTAGAACTCTAGGATGTAGCCCATCTGGGCCCGGAGATTTATCAATTTTTAGACATTTTAGTTTCTCTAGCACTTTCTCCTTTGTGATGGCTACCATATTCATCTCTGCCCCCTGACTCTCCTGAATTGTTGGGATATTACTCATGTCTTCTACTGTGAAGACTGACGCAAAGTACTTATTTAGTTCCTCAGCTATTTCCTTGTCTCCCATCACAAAATTACCAGCGTCATTTTGGAGCAGCCCAATGTCAACTTTTGCCTCCCATTTGTTTTTAATGTATTTAAAGAAACTTTTACTATCATTCCTAATGTTACTGGCTAGCCGACCTTCATATTTGATCCTCTCTTTCCTTATTTCTCTCTTTGTTATCCTTTGTTTCTTTTTGTAGCCTTCCCAATCTTCTGACTTCCCACTACTCTTTGCCACATTATAGGCTTTCTCTTTTGCTTTGATGCATTCCCTAACTTCCTTTGTTAGCCATGGCTGCCTAATCCCCCCTCTGATAACCTTTCTTTTCTTTGGGATGAACCTCTGTACTGTGTCCTCAATTACTCCCAGAAACTCCTGCCATTGCTGTTCTACTGTCTTTCCCACTAGGCTCTGCTCCCAGTCGATTTTCGTCAGTTCCTCCCTCATGCCCCTGTAGTTACCTTTATTTAACTGTAACACCTTTACATCTGATTCTACCTTCTTTCTTTCAAATTGGAGATTGAATTCGACCATATTATGATCACTGCTTCCTAAGTGCTCCCTTACTTTAAGATCTTTAATCAAGTCTGGCTCATTACATAACACTAAGTCCAGAATGGCCTGTTCCCTCGTGGGCTCCATCACAAGCTGTTCCAAAAAGCCCTCCTGTAAACATTCAATGAATTCCCTTTCCTTGGGTCCACTGGCAGCATTATTTACCCAGTCCACCTGCATACTAAAGTCCCCCATGATCACTGTGACCTTGCCTTTCTGACATGCACTTTCTATTTCATGGTGCATTTTGTGCCCCCGGTCCTGACCACTGTTAGGAGGCCTGTACATAACTCCCATTATGTTTTTTTTGCCTTTGTGTTTCCTCAACTCTACATCTTTGGGTTGTGGGGGTGAAACCCACGCAGACACGGGGAGAATGTGCAAACTTCACACGGACAGTGACCCAGGGCCGGGATTCGAACTCGGGTCCTCAGCGCCGTAGGCAGCCATGCTAACCACTGTGCCACGTGCCGCCTTAGCTTGACAAACCTGCTTGAGTTCTTTGAGGACGCAACCAGCAAGGTGGATAATGGGAAACCTGTGGACGTAGTATATCTAGACCTCCAGAAAGCGTTTGACAAAGTGCTGCATAAAAGACTAATCCATAACGAGAGATCACAGGGGATTGGGGGTAGAGTGCTAGATTGGATTGAGGATTGGCTGACTGACAGAAAGCAGAGGGTCGGGGTAAATGGGTCCCTCTCTGACTGATGAACTGTAACTAGCGGGGTGCCACAGGGGTCAGTCCTCGGACCTCAACTCTTCACAATCTATATAAATGCTCTGCAAACCGGGACAGAGTGTAACATAGCATAATTTGCGGATGATACTAAAATAGGTGGGAAAGCAGGCAGTGAAGAGGAGATACAGATTTTACAGGCGGATATCGATCGGCTAGGAGATTGGGCCAAAGTTTGGCAGATGGAGTTTAATGTAGATAAGTGTGAGGTTATCCTTTATGGCCGAAAATATAGAAAGGCAAATTATTACCTAAATGGAAAGCAGATTCAAAATGCGTCTGGGCAGAGGGATGTGGGTGGCTTTGTTTTTTATTTAAATTTAGAGTGCCCATTTCTTTTTCCAATTAAGGGGCAATTTAGCGTGGCCAATTCACCTACCTGTACATCGTTTTTGGGTTACGGGGGTGAGACCCATGCAGACATGGGGAGAATGTGCAAACTCCACACGGACAGTGACTCAGGGCCGGGATGTCCAATTTAATTTGAGGAATGTGAAATTCAGAATTGTTTGGATTAATTTCTTCTCCCTAAATTCATTGAATTATAAAATTCCTACAGTTCAGAAGGAGGCCAGTCAGCCCATCGAGTCTGCACGGATGCTTGGAAAGAGCAACATACCTAGGCCAAAGCCACCACGCTATCCCCGCAATTTAGCATGGCCAATCCACCTAACCTGCACATCTTCAGTCATTAGTTGTTACAACGACTAATACTCCCCCTTCTTTCTTTCTCTATCAAAATACTTTTTCAGCATATTAACAGGACACGCTATGTGAGTCCTCCTGTCTGGCTTTCTTTCAAATAATTCATCTCACTCAGTTTCCTTTGAATCTGATAAGACCCACTAAATCTTGCTTTTAATGGTTTCTCAAATGTGGGAATGGGTATTAAAGGTGCTGGTTTGATTATCGTCTGAGGTTTCCCTATTACCTGACATTTGTGACATGTACAGCAAAATTCAACTACATCCTTATGCAGTCCAGGCCAATAAAAATTCCTTTATATTTTTGCTTGAGTCTTCTTCATCCCTAAATAGCCCCCTACTAGAATTTCATGCGCTACCCATAAAAACTCCTTTCTATAACCCACCAGTAATACCACTTGATGAACTTCTGCCCATTTCTCATTTGCTTGAATATGTAACGGCCTCTATTTTCTCATTAATATGTTCTTTCTAGGGTAATAACATTCTGGTATATACTCAGATTCCATTTCTGTATATGCTTTCTGATATAACAGTTGTATTTCTGAGTCTGTTTATTGTAATTCAACCAACTTGCTTGGACTAAAGATATCAACTTCATCCATCACCTGCTCTTGTTCCTTGTTACCCATTTGATCAAACCTGGTCCCTGACAATTCACCCAATACCTGCTCTTTTTCTTTACTAACCACCTGATCAAACATGGTTTCTAACAACTGAACCTCAGCCTCCCTATCAGGACTCCTCAAGTTCTCTTCCTCCTGGCTCAACCTATGGCATTGTGATCAGGTTACCACACAATCAAGAGACACTCCCGGATATACTTCTTTTTTAAAAAAGAAATATTTTTATTCAAATTGTTACATATTTTCAACAAACACCCCCCTTACAGAAAAAAGAAAAACATAGAACACATAAATAAACATCTTACAACTACATCACGAATTCCCTCAATATACAAACCCCCCATTAAGCAATAATAAACAAGTAGAAAACACAAAGTACACCCCCTCTCCTCCACCCCCCCCCTCCCCTCTGGAGTGCTGCTGCTGCTGACCACCTCCTAACGCCCTGCTAGAAAGTCTAGGAACGGTTGCCACTGCCTGAAGAACCCTTGCACAGACCCTCACAAGGCAAATTTTACCCTCTCCAATTTAATGAACCCTGCCATGTCGCTGATCCAGGCTTCCACACTCGGTGGCTTCGCATCCTTCCACTGTAGCAGAATCCTCCGCCGGGCAACCAGGGACGCAAAGGCCAGAGTACCGGCCTCTTTAGCCTCCTGCACTCCCGGCAGATACTCCAAATAGTGCTAACCCCCAGCTCGGCTTAACCCGGGTGTTCACCACCTTAGACATCGTCCTCGCAATACCCCTCCAGAACCGATCCAGCGCCGGGCACGCCCAGAACATATGGGTATGATTTGCTGGGCTCCCCGAGCACCGCCCACACCTGTCTTCCACCCCAAAGAACCTGCTCAGCCTTGCCCCTGTCATATGCGCTCTGTGAAGAACCTTAAATTGTATCAGGCTAAGCCTAGGCGCAAGAGGAGGAAGAATTAACCCTACCCAGGGCGTCCGCCCACGTACCCTCGTCTATCTCCTCCCCAAGCTCCTCCTCCTATTTACCCTTTAGCTCTTCCACCGAGGTCTCCTCCTCCACCTGCATCTCCTGGTAGATCGCCGAGACCCTGCCCTCTCCAACCCACACCCCCGAGAGCACCCTATCCTGGATCCTGAGGGCTGGAAGTAGCGGTAACTCCCTTACCTGTCATCTTACAAACGCCCTTACCTGCATGTACCTGAAGGCATTTCGGGGGGAAGCCCAAATTTTTCCTCCAGTGCCCCAAGGCTCGCAAACGTCCCATCTAAAAACAGGTCCCCCATCCTTCTAATTCCTGCCATGTGCCAGCTCAGGAACCCTCCATCCATTCTCCCCGGGACGAATCGATGGTTTTCCCGGATCGGGGACCAAACCGAAGCCTCTACCCCACTGTGGCGCCTCCACGGCCCCCAAATTTCCAAAGTCGCCGTCACCACCGGACTCGTGGTGTACCTAGTCGGCGGGAGCGGCAGCGGTGCTGTCACCAGCGATCCCAGACCCGTGCCCACCCAGGACATCATCTCTAGCCTCTTCCACGCCGCCCCCTCCCCCTCCATTATCCACTTGCGTATCACCGCCACATTGGCAGCCACACAGATCAGGTAACGCTAACCCTCCTCTGGCCCTACTCCGCTCCAGAAACACCATTCTCACCCTCGGGATCTTTTCCGCCCGCACGAATCCCATGATGCTCCTACTGACCCGCTTAAAAAAGGCCTTAGGGATCAGGATGGGGAGGCACTGGAATATAAAAAGGAACCTCGGCAGCACCGTCATCTTCACCGACTGTACCCTATCCGCCAAGGAGAGTGGCAGCATATCCCACCTTTTAAACTCCTCCTCCATCTGCTCCACCAGCGTCGTCAAGCCCAGCCCCCTCCAGTTCCTGGACTCCCTTAGAGCCATAGCCAAAGGCTCAATTGCCAATGCAAATAGCAAGGGGGATAGGGTACAGCCAAAAGTATTCCGACCTCCTCCGATTCGTGGCCACACTCGCCACCGGGGCTTCGTAAAGTAGCCTAACCCAACTAATGAACCCCTCCCCGAACCCAAACCTCCTCAACACTTCCCAGAGGTACCCCCACTCCACCCTATCGAAGATCTTCTCCGCGTCCATCGCCGCCACTATCTCCGCCTGCCCCTCCACTGTAGGCATCATGATTACGTTAAGGAGCCTCCGCACATTGGTATTCAGCTACCTTCCCTTAACAAACCCCGCCTGGTCCTCGTGAATCACCCCCGGGACACAGTCCTCAATTCTGGCAGCCAACACCTTCGCTAACAGCTTCGCGTCCACGTTGAGGAGAGAGATTGTCCTATACGACCCACACTGTAATGGGTCCTTGTCCCATTTTAATATAAGCGAGAACAGCGCCCTGGACATCGTCGGGGGTAGGGCCCCCCCTCCCTCGCCTCATTGAAAGTCCTCACTAATAGAGGGCCCAGTAGGTCCATGTACTTCCGGTAAAATTCCACCGGGAACCCATCTGGCCCCGGTGCCTTCCCTGTCTGCATACTCCCCAGCCCCTTAGTCAGCTCCTCCAGCCCTACCGGTGTCCCAAGCCCAGCCATCCGCTCCTCCTCCACCCTCGGGTACCTCAGTCGATCCAAAAATCGAAGGATCCCCCCCTCCTCCGTCGGGGGGCTCAAACCTATACAGCTCCTCATAAAAGTCTCTCAATGCCCCATTTATTCCCACCGTGTTCCCCCCTTTATCTCTAATTCCCCCAATCTCCCTCGCTGCCTCCCGCTTCCGAAGCTGGTGTGCCAACATCCGGCTAGCCTTCTCCTTGTACTCATACACCGCCCCTTGCGCTTTCCTCCACTGCACCTCTGCCTTCTTGGTGGTCAACGCCGCATAAATCTGGCATTGTCCCAATTCGGGGCATATACATTCACTAATACCACCCGTACCCCCTGCGGCTGACCACTCACCATCACATACCTACCTCCATTGTCTGCCACGATGTTCAGCACCTCAAACGACACCCGCTTCCCCACCAAAATCGCCACCCCTCGATTCTTTGCGTCCAACCTCGATTGGCAAACCTGCCCTACCCACCCCTTGCTCAGCCTAACCTGATCTGCCACTCACAAATGCGTCTCCTGGAGCATAACCACATCTGCCTCAGTCCCTTCAGGTGCGCGAACACACGGGCCTTCTTGACCGGCCCGTTCAGGCCTCTCACATTCCAAGTTATCAGCCGGATCAGGGGGCTTCCCGCCCCCACTACCGATTAGCCATCCCCTTTTCTAGGCCAGCCACGTGCCCGCGCCTCCCACACTCACATTCCCCCCAGCGGCAGACCCTCGCCCCGACTCTCTCTGAGCTCCAGCGCACCTTTGGCCAATGCGGCAACAACCACCCCCCCCCCCCCCCCCCCCCCCGCCCCCCCAGCTAGGTCCTCCCCTAGCTGCGTTGCTCCCCCCATAGCACTCCCGTAAGTCAGCTGACTCCTGCTGACCCCGGCCACTCCATCGACCCCCCAGTGTGGTAGTCTCCCACCCCCTCCTGTCCATCAGCGGGCGCTCCTCTCCAACACCGGCCCTGCCCCCTTCCCTAGCTCGGGAAAAAGCCCGTGCTTTCCATCAGACCGGCCCCGCCCTCTCTGGCACAGCTCCCTTTTGCGGCCTAATCCCAGCTCCCCCACCTCGGGCCTCCCATCTCCCCTCCCCCCAACGAGGCCCCGTCCTTCCAACCACCGACGCTCACACTCTCACAAAACCCCCCACTTCGAACCGTTTCACCCTACCCCACCCAGCACCCAAGGAAACAATACAGAACAGAATAGAACATTCCCCCAAAGCACAGTAACCACAGTAGCCCCCCGCGACCTCCCCTCACAACCGACCCTCAGTCCATGTCCAACTTTTCGGCCTGAATAAAGGTCCACGCCTCCTCCGGCGTCTCAAATTAATGGTGCCGGTCCTTAAACGTGACCCACAGTGGCGCCGGCTGCAACATCCCGAATTTCACCCCCTTCCGATGCAGAACCGCCTTAGCCCGATAGTACCCGGCCCTCTTCTTGGCCACCTCCGCGCTCCAGTCCTGGTATATATGGACCTCTGCATTCTCCCATCTGCTGCTCCACTCCTTTTTTTGCCCATCTTAGGACACACTCCCTGTCCACCAAGCGGTGGAACCGCACAAATTCTGCCCGTGGCAGCTCGTTGGACTTGGGCCTCCTCGCCAGGACTCGGTGCACCCCATCCAGCTCCAGGGGCCTCGGGAAGGCACCCGCGCCCATCAACGTGTTCAGCATCGTGACCACATATGCTCCAGCATCCGACCCCTCCACTCCCTGCGGGAGACCCAGAATCCGCAGATTCTTCCTCCTCGACCGATTCTCCATGTCCTCGAACTTCTCCTGCCATTTCTTATGCACCGCCTTGTGCGCCTCCACCTTCACCGCCAGGCCCAATATCTCATCCTCATTCTCCGAGGCCTTCTGCCGCACCTCCCGGATCGCCGCCCCTTGGGCCTTCTGGGTCTCGACCAGCTTGTCGATCGAAACCTTCATAGGCTCCAACAGCTCTGCTTTAAATTCCGTGAAGCAGCGCTTGAGAAACTCCTGCTGCTCTTGCGCCCATGCTGCCTGGTCTTCACCCGCCGCCATCTTGACTTTCCGCCCTCCCACTTTTCGCTGCACCAGAATTACTTTTTTCACCGCTCCACTCCTGGTCCATGTGGTGTTGGGTGTTCTGACACACAGATGAGCCAACACGGTTGTATATGGTACAACGCTATTTTATTGAAACTTACTATGTACAGTTTTGTCTTTGCACTCTGCACGTGGGGGTTCCCTGCTTGTGATGTTGTAACAGCTCTTCTCTGTTTCTTTGTCCCCAGACCTACCGACCACCAGGTGTCGTGCTCGTGCTTTTTATGTGGTTGGTGTTCTTGTCTGTGATTGGTTGTGGTGTTGTGTGCTCTGATTTGCCTGTTGGTGTGTCCATCATGATGTGTGTGTTTGAATATCATGACATCCCCCCTTTTTACAAAGATATGTGCCTACGTGGTAATAAATATGATCGTGTCGTGAGTGCATCTAAGAGTGTGTGTGTGTCGTGTGCAGCATGTGCATATGACGGAACTATGTACATGGGGCGATGTCGGGTGCGTCACATGAACCAAGTTGTACCATAACATAACATAAATGCGAACGAGAGAAGAAGAAAAAAAAAACTTGAACAGTTGTCCAGTCAGACGACATCTGGAACGATAAACAACAACAGGTTATCATGTAAAATTGTGCAACTTGTTAAACATATGAACGGTATTATAAGTCCAGTCTAATGGGCTTGCGACGAGTTCGGGTTGACCGCCTCAAGGGTGGATCAAGAACCACTGGCTGCTGTGCAGGCATGGCCATGGGTGGCGATGGAAAGGGCATGATGTGCGGCAGCTCCACAAAGTCATCCTCGGAAGCCTGTTGAGGATCTGGCGTGTGCGTACTGTGTGGCTGTGAGCGTGGAAGTCGGCGAAGGGCGCGCCGATTGCGGCGACGCACTGAACCATCCGGCATGCGAACCAGGAACGAGCGGGGAGCCACTTGTCGGAGGACTTCGGCCGGTGCTGACCAGCCACCATACGGTTGATGGACGCGTACTTTGTCTCCGGAGGACAGGGGGGGCAGGTCCGTCGCTCGTGTGTCGTACCGACTTTTCTGGCGATCACGCTGCATTTGCATGTTCCGAAGAACCGTCTCATGGTCTGTTGTTGGTGCCAGGATGGAAGGTACCGTCGTCCTGAGGGAGCGACCCATTAGTAGCTGCGCTGGCGAGAGACCCGTGGATAGCGGGGCCGATCGATAGGCCAGCAAGGCAAGGTTAAAGTCCGATCCGGCAGCAGCCGCCTTGCACAGGAGCCGCTTGGCGATGTGGACACCCTTTTCAGCCTTCCCGTTCGATTGTGGATGTAGAGGGCTGGATGTCACATGAGTGAAACCATATGCTGCGGCAAAGGACGACCATTCACGGCTGGCGAAGCAGGGTCCATTGTCTGACATGACAGTCCTTGGAATGCCATAGCGAGCAAATGTTTCCTTGCAGGCCCCAATGACTGCGGACGACGTCAGATCATGGAGAGGCATGACTTCCGGGTAGTTTGAGAAGTAGTCTATAATAACGATGTAATCTCTGCCGAGCGCGTGAAATAGGTCAACACCCACCTTCGCCCAGGGGGACGTCATCATCTCGTGTGGTAGAAGTGTTTCCGGAGGTTGCGCCGGCTGAAACCTCTGACAGGTTGTGCAGTTGAGCACCATGTTGGCTATGTCTTCATTAATACCCGGCCAGTATACCGCCTCCCGGGCCCTTCGTCTGCATTTTTCGACGCCCAAGTGGCCTTCGTGTAGTTGATGAAGAATCATCTGGCGCACGCTGTGCGGAATAACGATCCTGTCTGATTTCATAAGGACCCCGTCTATATTGGTAAGATCATCTCGCACATTATAAAACTGGGGGCACTGCCCTTTGAGCCACCCTTCCGTCATGTGGCGCATCACTCGCTGCAGAAGGGGGTCAGTCGCCGTCTCTGCGCGTATGTGGGCCAGACTAGGATCATCAGCTGGCAGATTTGCTGCTGTCAGAGTTACGTGTGCCTCAATTTGGCGCACGAACCCCTCCGCATCTGGTGGTGTGCTCACTGCTCGGGAAAGAGTGTCCGCCACGATGAGATCCTTCCCCGGAGTGTAGATCAGTTCGAAATCGTACCTCCTGAGTTTAAGTAAGATGCGCTGGAGGCGAGGAGTCATGTCGTTCAGGTCTTTGTTAATGATGTTGACCAGGGGGCGGTGGTCAGTTTCGACCGTAAATCGTGGCAGGCCATACACATAGTCGTGGAACTTGTCCAGTCCAGTTAACAAGCCCAGGCATTCTTTTTCGATTTGCGCGTAGCGCTGTTCGGTAGGGGTCATGGCTCGTGAGGCATATGCAACCGGGGCCCATGACGACGTGCTGTCTTTTTGCAGGAGTACCGCTCCAATACCAGATTGGCTGGCGTCTGTTGAGATCTTTGTAGGGCGAGTCGTGTCAAAGAAGGCCAGCACTGGTGCCGTGACCAGTTTGTGCTTGAGCTCCTCCCATTCCCGCTGATGCGATTGGTGCCAGTTGAATTCTGTCGATTTTTTTACGAGATGGCGCATATTTGTTGTATGAGAAGCCAGGTTGGGAATGAACTTCCCAAGGAAGTTGACCATGCCCAGGAATCTTAGGACAGCCTTCTTGTCAGCCGGTCGTGGCATGGCTGTGATGGCGCTAACCTTGTCTGCATCGGGACGGACCCCTGACCTTGAGATGTGGTCCCCGAGGAATTTCAGCTCCGCCTGGCCGAAGGCACACTTCGCACGGTTGAGACGCAGGCCATTTTGTCGTATGCGGGTGAAGACACGTCGTAGACGATGCATGTGTTCCTGCGGAGTGGTGGACCAAATGATGATATCGTCCACATATACACGTACCCCTTCGATGCCTTCCATCATCTGCTCCATAATGCGGTGGAAAACTTCAGATGCTGAAATGATGCCGAATGGCATCCGATTGTAGCAGAATCTGCCAAAAGGGGTGTTGAATGTGCATAGTCTTCGGCTGGCCGGGTCCAGTTGGATCTGCCAAAATCCTTTGGACGCATCCAATTTGGTGAATATTTTGGCTCGCGCCATCTCGCTGGTGAGGTCCTCTCGTTTCGGGATGGGATAGTGTTCCCGCATGATGTTGTTATTCAGATCTTTAGGATCTATACATATACGGAGCTCGCCAGAGGGCTTCTTTACACAGACCATGGAGCTGACCCATGGCGTGGGCTCCGTGACCCTGGATAGGACCCCTTGGTCCTGAAGAACCTGCAGTTGTACCTTGAGGCGGTCTTTGAGTGGCGCAGGAACCCTGCGAGGTGCGTGAACGACAGGGATGGCGTCCGGTCTGAGTCGAATCTTGTACGTGTATGGCAATGTCCCCATGCCTTCAAAAACCTCCTGGTTGTGAGCAAGGAGGGAATGGAGATTTGCGTGGAACTCAGCATCCGGGAAGTCGGATATCTCATCTGGAGAGAGAGACATAATGCGCTGTACCAGGTGAAGGACCTTACACGCCTGTGCGCCCAGTAACGAGTCCTTTGATGAGCCGACAACTTCGAAGGGGAGTGTAGCCGTGTGCATCTTGTGAGTTACCTGTAGCTGGCAAGATCCTATGGACGGGATGACGTTCCCGTTATAGTCAACCATCTTGAGCCGGGATGGCATGATGGGTGGTTTGACCTTCATGGCCTGGACTGCAGAATATGCAATCAGGTTGGCGGATGCGCCGGTGTCCAGACGGAAGGCGACGCGCGATCGGTTGACCGTCAGGGTGGCACACCACTCATCGGCTGGATTGATGGCATTGACCTTGTTGACATCGATGACGGAAACGCGGAAGGCATCCTGGTCATCTGCATCACTTAACTGGAAGTCTTGATGCGTGGGCTGGACGGTCCTGACTTGTCTGCGAGATTGTCGAGGATGCGCCGGATCCATGGGTTGAGCCGAACGACAGTGGGCTGCGTAGTGGCCCATCTTGCCACATCTGAGGCACTGTCGGTTTTTTGCAGGACATTGCCCTTTTAAATGTAGAGCTCCACAATTGCCGCACGTCATGACGTCACGGCGTTCGTTGCGCCACTGCGCATGCGCAGTGCGATCTTGCGGTGGGCGCGCCTGCACAGTGCGTCCCTCGTTGTGGCCGTTATTTTTGGCGCGCACCTGCGCGGGAGACCGCGAAAAGCGCGGGAAGCGGCCGCTGTCGTCCGGGCCGTGGGTCGGGAAGTAATCGACGGCCTGGATGCGTTCGACGTCGTGGGCGGCCTGGCTTGCCGATTCGACGGCTGGGGACCCCCTCCGTGCCAACTCGGACGCCTGAAATCGGGCAAAACGGCAGGTAGCATTTTCGTGGAGGACACAGGCTTCCACAGCAGACGCTAAGGTGAGGCTTTTTATTTTAAGAAGCTGCTGGCGTAGGCCACTAGAGGCAACGCCAAAAACAATCTGGTCCCTGATCATGGACTCTGTGGTGGTGCCGTAACCGCAGGACTGCGCTAGAATCCGGAGGTGCGTCAAGAAGGGTTGAAAAAGCTCCTCCTTACCTTGCAGGCGTTGCTGAAAGAGGTATCTTTCAAAACTTTCATTTACTTCAATTTGAAAGTGCTGGTCCAGTTTGAGGATGACCGTGTCATATTTGGATTGGTTTTCGCCTTCTTCGAACACCAGTGAGTTGAAGACGTCGGTGGCGTGCTGACCTGCGTAGAAGAGGAGCATTGCAATCTTCGTTTCATCCGAGGCACTCTGTTTTTCGGTGGCACGGATGTACAGGTCAAATCGCTGCCTGAAGAGCTTCCAATTGGTACCTAGGTTCCCCGCGACTTGCAACGGCTGCGGTTTGTCGGTGCGGTCCATGTCCAGAATGGCAGGTTAGTAGGCAGGTATCGATCCACTCCTGTACCATGTGGTGTTGGGTGTTCTGACACACAGATGAGCCAACACGGTTGTATATGGTACAACGCTATTTTATTCAAACTTACTATGTACAGTTTGGTCTTTGCACTCTGCACGTGGGGGTTCCCTGCTTGTGATGTTGTAACAGCTCTTCTCTGTTTCTTTGTCCCCAGACCTACTGACCACCAGGTGTCGTGCTCGTGCTTTTTATGTGGTTGGTGTTCTTGTCTGTGATTGGTTGTGGTGTTGTGTGCTCTGATTTGCCTGTTGGTGTGTCCATCATGATGTGTGTGTTTGAATATCATGACAGTCCAGTCCATACAGTGCCGGGGAAATCGTACTGTCACCTTCCCACAATGGGAAACATCGAACAAATGCCACTGGGGCCCCTCAAAAGAGCGCAAAAGTCTGTTTCTGGCGGGAGCTGCTGAACGTGCGACTTAGCTCAGCATAGCCGCAACCGGAAGTCGTATTTACCCATAGTCATCTTGTGCACATAACAGGGACTTTGTATTAATGAGCTCATTGTAGGTTAAGATGTATTTTGCAAACTGTGTTAATCTTAAAATCTGTGTGTTAAGCTAAGGGGGTAATAAAGGCTTATTGTATATTAATCAAATTTTTCTATGTATAATATTTTTTTCTTGCTAAAACTAATGAGTGGGCCTGTGACTCTGTTGCTTCACATTTTATAAAACATAAGAATAAAAGTTCGATCTTTTGAGCCAGAATTCCAGACTGGGATCTTCCCGTTCAGTTATAACATCAACTCGGATTGTAACAATTGTCACCATTACTCTCGTGTCTTTTGTTTCCTTCTCTCTGGAGTCTCTTTCGACCTGTTCTCTGGAGTCTTTTGTTGCCCTTGCCCGATTGGCATAGTCAGGGTTACCAGCCCAAATTTTAGACTTGCTCCATCTGAGATTAATGGCTCTTGTGCCCATCTATGATCTGGAATGCCAGATCTTCTTGCCATTGTATTAGGCTGTCAGGTTAATTTGTCCTCTCGCGATGGGTCTTGTGCTCTCTTACAGCCTCAATCTCACTTTCGAGCACTACATCACGATGAGGTACTCTGTACAGGTCTAAAAAGGACATTATGTTGCATGATTCACAAGGGGTAGTGCAGTGGTTCGTGCTGCAACCTCACAACACCGAGGACCCGGGTTCGATCCCGGCCCGGGTCACTGTCTGTGTAGAGTTTGCACAATCTCCCCATGTCTGCGTGAGTTTGACCCCCACAACCCAAAAACATGTGCAGGCTAGGTGGATTGGCCACACAAAATTGCCTCTTAATTAGAAAAAAATAATTGGGTACTCTAAAAAAAAGGGCACCCAAATATCTTTAAAAAGGGTTGCATGATAGCTATGGAGATAGCTATGGAGAATGATAGGTCTGGCCCAAGAGTTAAAATTCTTAATTGGGGCAAGGCCAATTTTGATGGTATCAGACAGGAACTTGCAGAGGTAGATTGGGGGAGACTGTTGGCAGGCAAAGGGACGGCTGGTAAATGGGAGGCTTTTAAAAATGTGTTAACCAGGGTGCAGGGTAAGCACATTCCCTTTAGAGTGAAGGGTAAGGCTGGTAGAAGTAGGGAACCCTGGATGACTCGAGATATTGAGACTCTGGTCAAAAAGAAGAAGGAGGCATATGACGTACATAAGCAACTGGGATCAAGTGGATCCCTTGAAGAGTATAGAGATTGTCGAAATAGAGTTAAGAGGGAAATCAGGAGGGCAAAAAGGGGACATGAAATTGCTTTGGCAAATAATGCAAGGGAGAATCCAAAGAGATTCTACAAATACATAAAGGGGAAAAGAGTAACTAGGGACAGAGTAGGGCCTCTTAAGGATCAACAAGGGCATCTATGTGCAGAGCCACAAGAGTTGGGTGAGATCCTGAATGAATATTTCTCATCGGTATTCACGGTGGAGAAAGGCATGGATGTTAGGAAACTAAGGGAAATAAATAGTGATGTCTTGAGAAGTGTGCATATTACAGAGGAGGAGGTGCTGGAAGTCTTAAAGCGCATCAAGGTAGATAAATCCCCGGGACCTGATGAAATGTATCCCAGGGTGTTGTGGGAGGATAGGGAGGAAATTGCGGGTCCCCTAACAGAGATATTTAAATCATCGGCAGCCACAGGTGAGGTGCCTGAAGATTGGAGAGTGGCGAATGTTGTGCCCTTGTTTAAGAAGGGCAGCAGGGAAAAGCCTGGGAACTACAGACCGGTGAGCCTAACGTCTGTAGTAGGTAAGTTGCTAGAAGGTATTCTGAGAGACAGGATCTACAAGCATTTAGAGAGGCAAGGACTGATTCGGGGCAGTCAGCATGGCTTTGTGCGTGGAAAATCATGTCTCACAAATTTGATTGAGTTTTTTGAGGGGGTGACCAAGAAGGTAGATGAGGGCAGTGTAGTAGACGTTGTCTACATGGACTTTAGCAAAGCCTTTGACAAGGTACCGCATGGTAGGTTGTTGCAGAAGGTTAAAGCTCACGGGATCCAGGGTGAGGTTGCCAATTGGATTCAAAATTGGCTGGACGACAGAGGGTGGTTGTAGAGGGTTGTTTTTCAAACTGGAGGCCTGTGACCAGTGGTGTGCCTCAGGGATCGGTGCTGGGTCCACTGTTATTTGTGATTTATATTAATGATTTGGATGAGAATTTAGGAGGCATGGTTAGTAAGTTTGCAGATGACACCAAGATTGGTGGCACAGTGGATAGTGAAGAAGGTTATCTAGGATTGCAACGGGATCTTGATCAATTAGGCCAGTGGGCCGACGAATGGCAGATGGAGTTTAATTTAGATAAATGTGAGGTGATGCATTTTGGCAGATCGAATCAGGCCAGGGCCTACTCAGTTAATGGTATGGCGTTGGGGAGAGTTATAGAACAAAGAGATCTAGGAGTACAGGTTCATAGCTCCTTGAAGGTGGAGTCGCAGGTGGACAGGGTGGTGAAGAAGGCATTCGGCATGCTTGGTTTCATTGGTCAGAACATTGAATACAGGAGTTGGGACGTCTTGTTGAAGTTGTACAAGACATTGGTACGGCCACACTTGGAATACTGTGTGCAGTTCTGGTCACCCTATTATAGGAAGGATATTATTAAACTGGAAAGAGTGCAGAAAAGATTTACTAGGATGTTGCTGGGACTTGATGGTTTGAGTTATAAGGAGAGGCTGGATAGACTGGGACTTTTTTCCTTGGAGCGTAGGAGGCTTAGGGGTGATCTTATAGAAGTCTATAAAATAATGAGGGGCATAGATAAGGTAGATAGTCAACATCTTTTCCCAAAGGTCGGGGAGTCTAAAACTAGAGGGCATAGGTTTAAGGTGAGAGGGGAGAGATTCAGAAGGGCCCAGAGGGGCAATTTCTTCACTCAGAGGGTAGTGAGTGTCTGGAATGGGCTGCCAGAGGTAGTAGTAGAGGCGGGTACAATTGGGTCTTTTAAAAAACATTTAGATAGTTACATGGGTAAGATGGGTATAGAGGGTTTTGGGCCAAGTGCGGGCAACTGGGACTAGCTTAATGGTAAAAACTGGGCAGCATGGACTGGTTGGGCCGAAGGGCCTGTTTCCATGCTGTAAACTTCTATGATTCTATGATTCTATGATGCACTTGTCCCTAATGGCCATCTCTTATCTGCTTGATGCTCTTCTCCTGTTGTCATCATGATGACAGTCACAAGCCATTTGTCTCCCTTAGACTTGACGGAACCACCTTTGGAAAGGGCACCCCAATATCTTGAAGGTCGAGGATGCTGGCGGGGCAAGCTCATTCAGAGCTGTCCCACCGTGTGACATTGTGGGATCCTCCTTCTGCAGGCTCATTCAGAGACTGTCCCACCGTGTGACCCACCTTCAGCAAGCTCATTCAGAGACTGTCCCATCATGTGACCCACCTTCAGCAAGCTCATTCAGAGACTGTCCCACCGTGTGACCCACCTTCAGCAAGCTCATTCAGAGACTGTCCGACCGTGGGACCCACCTTCAGCAAGCTCATTCAGAGACTGTCCCACCGTGGGACCCACCTTCAGCAAGCTCATTCAGAGACTGTCCCACTGTGTGACCCACCTTCAGCAAGCTCATTCAGAGACTGTCCCACCGTGTGACCCACCTTCAGCAAGCTCATTCAGAGACTGTCCCACCGTGGGACCCACCTTCAGCAAGCTCATTCAGAGACTGTCCCACCGTGGGACCCACCTTCAGCAAGCTCATTCAGAGACTGTCCCACCGTGGGACCCACCTTCAGCAAGCTCATTCAGAGACTGTCCCACCGTGGGACCCACCTTCAGCAAGCTCATTCAGAGACTGTCCCACCGTGGGACCCACCTTCAGCAAGCTCATTCAGAGACTGTCCCACCGTGGGACCCACATTCAGCAAGCTCATTCAGAGACTGTCCCACCGTGTGACCCACCTTCAGCAAGCTCATTCAGAGACTGTCCCACCGTGTGACCCACCTTCAGCAAGCTCATTCAGAGACTGTCCCACCGTGGGACCCACCTTCAGCAAGCTCATTCAGAGACTGTCCCACCGTGTGACCCACCTTCAGCAAGCTCATTCAGAGACTGTCCCACCGTGGGACCCACCTTCAGCAAGCTCATTCAGAGACTGTCCCACCGTGGGACCCACCTTCAGCAAGCTCATTCAGAGACTGTTCCACCGTGGGACCCACCTTCAGCAAGCTCATTCAGAAACTGTCCCACCGTGGGACCCACATTCAGCAAGCTCATTCAGAGACTGTCCCACCGTGTGACCCACCTTCAGCAAGCTCATTCAGAGACTGTCCCACCGTGGGACCCACATTCAGCAAGCTCATTCAGAGACTGTCCCACCGTGTGACCAACCTTCAGCAAGCTCATTCAGAGACTGTCCCACCGTGGGACCCACCTTCAGGAAGCTCATTCAGAGACTGTCCCACCGTGGAACCCACCTTCAGCAAGCTCATTCAGAGACTGTCCCACCGTGTGACCCGCCTTCAGCAAGCTCATTCAGAGACTGTCCCACCGTGTGACCCACCTTCAGCAAGCTCATTCAGAGACTGTCCCTCCGTGGAACCCACCTTCAGCAAGCTCATTCAGAGACTGTCCCACCGTGTGACCCACCTTCAGCAAGCTCATTCAGAGACTGTCCCACCGTGGGACCCACCTTCAGCAAGCTCATTCAGAGACTGTCCCACTGTGGGATCCACCTTCAGCAAGCTCATTCAGAGACTGTCCCACCGTGTGACCCACCTTCAGCAAGCTCATTGACAGACTGTGGGACCCACCTTCAGCAAGCTCATTCAGAGACTGTCCCACCGTGGGACCCACCTTCAGCAAGCTCATTCAGAGACTGTCCCACCGTGGGACCCACCTTCAGCAAGCTCATTCAGAGACTGTCCCACTGTGGGACCCACCTTCAGCAAGCTCATTCAGAGACTGTCCCACCGTGGGACCCACCTTCAGCAAGCTCATTCAGAGACTGTCCCACCGTGGGACCCACCTTCAGCAAGCTCATTCAGAGACTGTCCCACCGTGGGACCCACATTCAGCAAGCTCATTCAGAGACTGTCCCAGCGTGGGACCCACCTTCAGAAAGCTCATTCAGAGACTGTCCCACCGTGTGATCCACCTTCAGCAAGCTCATTCAGAGACTGTCCCACCGTGGGACCCACCTTCAGCAAGCTCACTCAGAGACTGTCCCACCGTGGGACCCACCTTCAGCAAGCTCATTCAGAGACTGTCCCACCGTGGGACCCACCTTCAGCAAGATCATTCAGAGACTGCCCCACCGTGTGACCCACATTCAGCAAGCTCATTCAGAGACTGTCCCACCGTGTGATCCACCTTCAGCAAGCTCATTCAGAGACTGTCCCACCGTGGGACCCACCTTCAGCAAGCTCATTCAGAGACTGTCCCACCGTGTGACCAACCTTCAGCAAGCTCATTCAGAGACTGTCCCACTGTGGGATCCACCTTCAGCAAGCTCATTCAGAGACTGTCCCACCGTGGGACCCACCTTCAGCAAGATCATTCAGAGACTGTCCCACCGTGGGACCCACCTTCAGCAAGCTCATTCAGAGACTGTCCCACCGTGGGACCCACCTTCAGCAAGCTCATTCAGAGACTGTCCCACCTTGGGACCCACCTTCAGCAAGATCATTCAGAGACTGTCCCATCATGTGACCCACCTTCAGCAAGCTCATTCAGAGACTGTCCCATCATGTGACCCACCTTCAGCAAGATCATTCAGAGACTGTCCCACCGTGGGACCCACCTTCAGCAAGCTCATTCAGAGACTGTCCCATCATGTGACCCACCTTCAGGAAGCTCATTCAGAGACTGTCCCATCGTGTGACCCACCTTCAGCAAGCTCATTCAGAGACTGTCCCACCGTGTGACCCACCTTCAGCAAGCTCATTCAGAGACTGTCCCACCGTGGGACCCACATTCAGCAAGCTCATTCAGAGACTGTCCGACCGTGGGACCCACCTTCAGCAAGCTCATTCAGAGACTGTCCCACCATGTGACCCACCTTCAGCAAGCTCATTAAGAGACTGTCCCACCGTGGGACCCACCTTCAGCAAGCTCATTCAGAGACTGTCCCACCGTGGGACCCACATTCAGCAAGCTCATTCAGAGACTGTCCCACCGTGTGACCCACCTTCAGCAAGCTCATTCAGAGACTGTCCCACCGTGTGACCCACCTTCAGCAAGCTCATTCAGAGACTGTCCCATCATGTGACCCACCTTCAGCAAGCTCATTCAGAGACTGTCCCACCGTGTGACCCACCTTCAGCAAGCTCACTCAGAGACTCTCCCACCGTGGGACCCACCCTCAGCAAGCTCATTCAGAGACTGTCCCACCGTGGGACCCACCTTCAGCAAGCTCATTCAGAGACTGTCCCACCGTGGGACCCACCCTCAGCAAGCTCATTCAGAGACTGTCCCACCGTGGGACCCACCTTCAGCAAGCTCATTCAGAGACTGTCCCACCGTGGGACCCACCTTCAGCAAGATCATTCAGAGACTGTCCCATCATGTGACCCACCTTCAGCAAGCTCATTCAGAGACTGTCCCATCATGTGACCCACCTTCAGCAAGATCATTCAGAGACTGTCCCACCGTGGGACCCACCTTCAGCAAGCTCATTCAGAGACTGTCCCATCATGTGACCCACCTTCAGCAAGCTCATTCAGAGACTGTCCCACCGTGGGACCCACCTTCAGCAAGCTCATTCAGAGACTGTCCCACCGTGGGACCCACCTTCAGCAAGCTCATTCAGAGACTGTCCCAGCGTGGGACCCACCTTCAGCAAGCTCACTCAGAGACTGTCCCACCGTGTGACCCACCTTCAGCAAGCTCATTCAGAGACTGTCCCACCGTGGGACCCACCTTCAGCAAGCTCATTCAGAGACTGTCCCAGCGTGGGACCCACCTTCAGCAAGCTCATTCAGAGACTGTCCCATCATGTGACCCACCCTCAGCAAGCTCATTCAGAGACTGTCCCACCGTGGAACCCACCTTCAGCAAGCTCATTCAGAGACTGTCCCACTGTGTGACCAACCTTCAGCAAGCTCATTCAGAGACTGTCCCACCGTGTGACCCACCTTCAGCAAGCTCATTCAGAGACTGTCCCACCGTGTGACCCACCTTCAGCAAGCTCACTCAGAGACTGTCCCACCGTGGGACCCACCTTCAGCAAGCTCATTCAGAGACTGTCCCACCGTGGGACCCACCTTCAGCAAGCTCATTCAGAGACTGTCCCACCGTGTGACCCACCTTCAGCAAGCTCATTCAGAGACTGTCCCACCGTGGGACCCACCTTCAGCAAGCTCATTCAGAGACTGTCCCATCATGTGACCCACCTTCAGCAAGCTCATTCAGAGACTGTCCCATCGTGGGACCCACCTTCAGCAAGCTCATTCAGAGACTGTCCCACCGTGTGACCCACCTTCAGCAAGCTCATTCAGAAACTGTCCCACCGTGGGACCCACCTTCAGCAAGCTCCTTCAGAGACTGTCCCACCGTGTGACCCACCTTCAGCAAGCTCATTCAGAGACTGTCCCACCGTGGGACCCACATTCAGCAAGCTCATTCAGAGACTGTCCCACCGTGGAACCCACCTTCAGCAAGCTCATTCAGAAACTGTCCCACCGTGTGACCCACCTTCAGCAAGCTCATTCAGAGACTGTCCCACCGTGTGACCCACCTTCAGCAAGCTCATTCAGAGACTGTCCCACTGTGGGACCCACCTTCAGCAAGCTCATTCAGAGACTGTCCCACCGTGCGACCCACCTTCAGCAAGCTCATTCAGAGACTGTCCCACCGTGGAACCCACCTTCAGCAAGCTCATTCAGAAACTGTCCCACCGTGTGACCCACCTTCAGCAAGCTCATTCAGAGACTGTCCCACCGTGGGACCCACCTTCAGCAAGCTCATTCAGAGACTGTCCCACCGTGGGACCCACCCTCATCAAGCTCACTCAGAGACTGTCCCACCGTGGGACCCACCTTCAGCAAGCTCATTCAGAGACTGTCCCACTGTGGGACCCACCTTCAGCAAGCTCATTCAGAGACTGTCACACCGTGTGACCCACCTTCAGCAAGCTCATTCAGAGACTGTCCCACCGTGGGACCCACCTTCAGCAAGCTCATTCAGAGACTGTCCCACCGTGGGACCCACCTTCAGCAAGCTCATTCAGAGACTGTCACACCGTGTGACCCACCTTCAGCAAGCTCATTCAGAGACTGTCCCACCGTGGGACCCACCTTCAGCAAGCTCATTCAGAGACTGTCCCACCGTGGGACCCACATTCAGCAAGCTCATTCAGAGACTGTCCCACCGTGGGACCCACCTTCAGCAAGCTCATTCAGAGACTGTCCCAGCGTGGGACCCACCTTCAGAAAGCTCATTCAGAGACTGTCCCACCGTGTGATCCACCTTCAGCAAGCTCATTCAGAGACTGTCCCACCGTGGGACCCACCTTCAGCAAGCTCATTCAGAGACTGTCCCACCGTGTGACCCACCTTCAGCAAGCTCACTCAGAGACTGTCCCACCGTGGGACCCACCCTCAGCAAGCTCATTCAGAGACTGTCCCACCGTGGGACCCACCTTCAGCAAGCTCATTCAGAGACTGTCCCACCGTGGGACCCACCCTCAGCAAGCTCATTCAGAGACTGTCCCACCGTGGGACCCACCTTCAGCAAGCTCATTCAGAGACTGTCCCACCGTGGGACCCACCTTCAGCAAGATCATTCAGAGACTGTCCCATCATGTGACCCACCTTCAGCAAGCTCATTCAGAGACTGTCCCATCATGTGACCCACCTTCAGCAAGATCATTCAGAGACTGTCCCACCGTGGGACCCACCTTCAGCAAGCTCATTCAGAGACTGTCCCATCATGTGACCCACCTTCAGCAAGCTCATTCAGAGACTGTCCCACCGTGGGACCCACCTTCAGCAAGCTCATTCAGAGACTGTCCCACCGTGGGACCCACCTTCAGCAAGCTCATTCAGAGACTGTCCCAGCGTGGGACCCAACTTCAGCAAGCTCACTCAGAGACTGTCCCACCGTGTGACCCACCTTCAGCAAGCTCATTCAGAGACTGTCCCACCGTGGGACCCACCTTCAGCAAGCTCATTCAGAGACTGTCCCAGCGTGGGACCCACCTTCAGCAAGCTCATTCAGAGACTGTCCCATCATGTGACCCACCCTCAGCAAGCTCATTCAGAGACTGTCCCACCGTGGAACCCACCTTCAGCAAGCTCATTCAGAGACTGTCCCACTGTGTGACCAACCTTCAGCAAGCTCATTCAGAGACTGTCCCACCGTGTGACCCACCTTCAGCAAGCTCATTCAGAGACTGTCCCACCGTGGGACCCACCTTCAGCAAGCTCACTCAGAGACTGTCCCACCGTGGGACCCACCTTCAGCAAGCTCATTCAGAGACTGTCCCACCGTGGGACCCACCTTCAGCAAGCTCATTCAGAGACTGTCCCACCGTGTGACCCACCTTCAGGAAGCTCATTCAGAGACTGTTCCACTGTGGGACCCACCTTCAGCAAGCTCATTCAGAGAGTGTCCCATCGTGGGATCCACCTTCAGCAAGCTCATTCAGAGACTGTCCCACCGTGTGACCCACCTTCAGCAAGCTCATTCAGAGACTGTCCCAGCGTGGGACCCACCTTCAGCAAGCTCATTCAGAGACTGTCCCACCGTGGAACCCACCTTCAGCAAGCTCATTCAGAAACTGTCCCACCGTGGGACCCACCTTCAGCAAGCTCATTCAGAGACTGTCCCACCGTGGGATCCACCTTCAGCAAGCCCATTCAGAGACTGTCCCACCGAGGAACCCACCTTCAGCAAGCTCATTCAGAGACTGTCCCACCGTGGGACCCACCCTCAGCAAGCTCATTCAGAGACTGTCCCAGCGTGGGACCCACCTTCAGCAAGCTCATTCAGAAACTGTCCCACCGTGGGACCCACCTTCAGCAAGATCATTCAGAGACTGTCCCACCGTGGGACCCACCTTCAGCAAGCTCATTCAGAGACTGTCCCACCGTGGGACCCACCTTCAGCAAGCTCATTCAGAGACTGTCCCAGCGTGTGACCAACCTTCAGCAAGCTCATTCAGAAACTGTCCCAGCGTGGGACCCACCTTCAGCAAGCTCATTCAGAGACTGTCCCACCGTGGGACCCACCTTCAGCAAGCTCATTCAGAGACTGTCCCAGCGTGTGACCAACCTTCAGCAAGCTCATTCAGAGACTGTCCCACCGTGTGACCAACCTTCAGCAAGCTCATTCAGAGACTGTCCCACCGTGGGACCCACCTTCAGGAAGCTCATTCAGAGACTGTCCCACCGTGGAACCCACCTTCAGCAAGCTCATTCAGAGACTGTCCCACCGTGGAACCCACCTTCAGCAAGCTCATTCAGAGACTGTCCCAGCGTGGGACCCACCTTCAGCAAGCTCATTCAGAGACTGTCCCAGCGTGGGACCCACCTTCAGCAAGCTCATTCAGAGACTGTCCCACCGTGGGACCCACCCTCAGCAAGCTCATTCAGAGACTGTCCCAGCGTGGGACCCACCTTCAGCAAGCTCATTCAGAGACTGTCCCACCGTGGGACCCACCTTCAGCAAGCTCATTCAGAGACTGTCCCACCGTGGGACCCACCTTCAGCAAACTCATTCAGAGACTGTCCCACCGTGTGACCCACCTTCAGCAAGCTCATTCAGAGACTGTCCCACCGTGTGACCCACCTTCAGCAAGCTCATTCAGAGACTGTCCCACCGTGGGACCCACCTTCAGCAAGCTCATTCAGAGACTGTCCCACCGTGTGACCCACCTTCAGCAAGCTCATTCAGAGACTGTCCCACCGTGGGACCCACCTTCAGCAAGCTCATTCAGAGACTGTCCCACCGTGGGACCCACCTTCAGCAAGCTCATTCAGAAACTGTCCCACCGTGGGATCCACCTTCAGCAAGCTCATTCAGAGACTGTCCCACCGTGCGACCCACCTTCAACAAGCTCATTCAGAGACTGTCCCACCGTGGAACCCACCTTCAGCAAGCTAATTCAGAGACTGTCCCACCGTGGAACCCACCTTCAGCAAGCTCATTCAGAGACTGTCCCACCGTGGGACCCACCTTCAGCAAGCTCATTCAGAGACTGTCCCACCGTGGGACCCACATTCAGCAAGCTCATTCAGAGACTGTCCCACCGTGGGACCCACCTTCAGCAAGCTCATTCAGAGACTGTCCCACCGTGGGACCCACCTTCAGCATGCTCATTCAGAGACTGTCCCAGCGTGGGACCCACCTTCAGAAAGCTCATTCAGAGACTGTCCCACCGTGGGACCCACCCTCAGCAAGCTCAATCAGAGACTGTCCCACCGTGGGATCCACCTTCAGCAAGCTCATTCAGAGACTGTCCCACCGTGCGACCCACCTTCAGCAAGCTCATTCAGAGACTGTCCCACCGTGGGACCCACCTTCAGCAAGCTCATTCAGAAACTGTCCCACCGTGGGACCCACCTTCAGCAAGCTCATTCAGAGACTGTCCCACCGTGGGACCCACCTTCAGCAAGCTCATTCAGAGACTGTCCCACCGTGTGACCCACCTTCAGCAAGCTCATTCAGAGACTGTCCCACCGTGGGACCCACCCTCAGCAAGCTCATTCAGAGACTGTCCCACCGTGCGACCCACCTTCAGCAAGCTCATTCAGAGACTGTCCCACCGTATGACCCACCTTCAGCAAGCTCATTCAGAGACTGTCCAACCGTGGGACCCACCTTCAGCAAGCTCATTCAGAGACTGTCCCACCGTGGGACCCACCTTCAGCAAGCTCATTCAGAGACTGTCCCACTGTGGGACCCACCTTCAGCAAGCTCATTCAGAGACTGTCCCAGCGTGGGACCCACATTCAGCAAGCTCATTCAGAGACTGTCCCACCGTGTGACCCACCTTCAGCAAGCTCACTCAGAGACTGTCCCACCGTGGGACCCACCTTCAGCAAGCTCATTCAGAGACTGTCCCACCGTGGGACCCACCTTCAGCAAGCTCATTCAGAGACTGTCCCACCGTGGGACCCTCCTTCAGCTAGCTCATTCAGAGACTGTCCCACCGTGGGACCCACCTTCAGCAAGCTCATTCAGAGACTGTCCCACCGTGTGAGCCACCTTCAGCAAGCTCATTCAGAGACTGTCCCACCGTGGGACCCACCTTCAGCAAGCTCATTCAGAGACTGTCCCACCGTGGGACCCACCTTCAGCAAGCTCATTCAGAGACTGTCCCACCGTGGGACCCACCTTCAGCAAGCTCATTCAGAGACTGTCCCACCGTGGGACCCACCTTCAGCAAGCTCATTCAGAGACTGTCCCATTATGTGACCCACCTTCAGCAAGCTCATTCAGAGACTGTCCGACCGTGGGACCCACCTTCAGCAAGCTCATTCAGAGACTGTCCCACCGTGGGACCCACCTTCAGCAAGCTCATTCAGAGACTGTCCCACCGTGGGACCCACCTTCAGCAAACTCATTCAGAGACTGTCCCACCGTGGGACCCACCTTCAGCAAGCTCATTCAGAGACTGTCCCACCGTGCGACCCACCTTCAGCAAGCTCATTCAGAGACTGTCCCACCGTGCGACCCACCTTCAGCAAGCTCATTCAGAGACTGTCCCACCGTGGGATCCACCTTCAGCAAGCTCATTCAGAGACTGTCCCACCGTGGGACCCACCTTCAGCAAGCTCATTCAGAGACTGTCCCACCGTGTGACCCACCTTCAGCAAGCTCACTCAGAGACTGTCCCACCGTGGGACCCACCCTCAGCAAGCTCATTCAGAGACTGTCCCACCGTGGGACCCACCTTCAGCAAGCTCATTCAGAGACTGTCCCACCGTGGGACCCACCCTCAGCAAGCTCATTCAGAGACTGTCCCACCGTGGGACCCACCTTCAGCAAGCTCATTCAGAGACTGTCCCACCGTGGGACCCACCTTCAGCAAGATCATTCAGAGACTGTCCCATCATGTGACCCACCTTCAGCAAGCTCATTCAGAGACTGTCCCATCATGTGACCCACCTTCAGCAAGATCATTCAGAGACTGTCCCACCGTGGGACCCACCTTCAGCAAGCTCATTCAGAGACTGTCCCATCATGTGACCCACCTTCAGCAAGCTCATTCAGAGACTGTCCCACCGTGGGACCCACCTTCAGCAAGCTCATTCAGAGACTGTCCCACCGTGGGACCCACCTTCAGCAAGCTCATTCAGAGACTGTCCCAGCGTGGGACCCACCTTCAGCAAGCTCACTCAGAGACTGTCCCACCGTGTGACCCACCTTCAGCAAGCTCATTCAGAGACTGTCCCACCGTGGGACCCACCTTCAGCAAGCTCATTCAGAGACTGTCCCAGCGTGGGACCCACCTTCAGCAAGCTCATTCAGAGACTGTCCCATCATGTGACCCACCCTCAGCAAGCTCATTCAGAGACTGTCCCACCGTGGAACCCACCTTCAGCAAGCTCATTCAGAGACTGTCCCACTGTGTGACCAACCTTCAGCAAGCTCATTCAGAGACTGTCCCACCGTGTGACCCACCTTCAGCAAGCTCATTCAGAGACTGTCCCACCGTGTGACCCACCTTCAGCAAGCTCACTCAGAGACTGTCCCACCGTGGGACCCACCTTCAGCAAGCTCATTCAGAGACTGTCCCACCGTGGGACCCACCTTCAGCAAGCTCATTCAGAGACTGTCCCACCGTGTGACCCACCTTCAGCAAGCTCATTCAGAGACTGTCCCACCGTGGGACCCACCTTCAGCAAGCTCATTCAGAGACTGTCCCATCATGTGACCCACCTTCAGCAAGCTCATTCAGAGACTGTCCCATCGTGGGACCCACCTTCAGGAAGCTCATTCAGAGACTGTCCCACCGTGGGACCCACCTTCAGCAAGCTCATTCAGAGACTGTCCCACCGTGTGACCCACCTTCAGCAAGCTCATTCAGAAACTGTCCCACCGTGGGACCCACCTTCAGCAAGCTCCTTCAGAGACTGTCCCACTGTGTGACCAACCTTCAGCAAGCTCATTCAGAGACTGTCCCACCGTGTGACCCACCTTCAGCAAGCTCATTCAGAGACTGTCCCAGCGTGTGACCCACCTTCAGGAAGCTCATTCAGAGACTGTCCCACTGTGTGACCCACCTTCAGGAAGCTCATTCAGAGACTGTCCCACTGTGGGACCCACCTTCAGCAAGCTCATTCAGAGAGTGTCCCATCGTGGGATCCACCTTCAGCAAGCTCATTCAGAGACTGTCCCACCGTGTGACCCACCTTCAGCAAGCTCATTCAGAGACTGTCCCAGCGTGGGACCCACCTTCAGCAAGCTCATTCAGAGACTGTCCCACCGTGGAACCCACCTTCAGCAAGCTCATTCAGAAACTGTCCCACCGTGGGACCCACCTTCAGCAAGCTCATTCAGAGACTGTCCCACCGTGGGATCCACCTTCAGCAAGCCCATTCAGAGACTGTCCCACCGAGGAACCCACCTTCAGCAAGCTCATTCAGAGACTGTCCCACCGTGGGACCCACGCTCAGCAAGCTCATTCAGAGACTGTCCCAGCGTGGGACCCACCTTCAGCAAGCTCATTCAGAAACTGTCCCACCGTGTGAGCCAACTTCAGCAAGCTCATTCAGAAACTGTCCCAGCGTGGGACCCACCTTCAGCAAGCTCATTCAGAGACTGTCCCACCGTGGGACCCACCTTCAGCAAGCTCATTCAGAGACTGTCCCAGCGTGTGACCAACCTTCAGCAAGCTCATTCAGAGACTGTCCCACCGTGTGACCCACCTTCAACAAGCTCATTCAGAGACTGTCCCACCGTGGGACCCACCTTCAGCAAGCTCATTCAGAGACTGTCCCACCGTGGGACCCACCTTCAGGAAGCTCATTCAGAGACTGTCCCACCGTGGAACCCACCTTCAGCAAGCTCATTCAGAGACTGTCCCACCGTGGAACCCACCTTCAGCAAGCTCATTCAGAGACTGTCCCACCGTGGAACCCACCTTCAGCAAGCTCATTCAGAGACTGTCCCACCGTGTGACCCGCCTTCAGCAAGCTCATTCAGAGACTGTCCCACCGTGTGACCCACCTTCAGCAAGCTCATTCAGAAACTGTCCCACCGTGGGATCCACCTTCAGCAAGCTCATTCAGAGACTGTCCCACCGTGGGACCCACCTTCAGCAAGCTCATTCAGAGACTGTCCCACCGTGGGACCCACCCTCAGCAAGCTCATTCAGAGACTGTCCCAGCGTGGGACCCACCTTCAGCAAGCTCATTCAGAGACTGTCCCACCGTGGGACCCACCTTCAGCAAGCTCATTCAGAGACTGTCCCACCGTGTGACCCACCTTCAGCAAGCTCATTCAGAGACTGTCCCACCGTGGGACCCACCTTCAGCAAGCTCATTCAGAGACTGTCCCACCGTGTGACCCACCTTCAGCAAGCTCATTCATAGACTGTCCCACCGTGGGACCCACCTTCAGCAAGCTCATTCAGAGACTGTCCCACCGTGGGACCCACCTTCAGCAAGCTCATTCAGAAACTGTCCCACCGTGGGATCCACCTTCAGCAAGCTCATTCAGAGACTGTCCCACCGTGCGACCCACCTTCAACAAGCTCATTCAGAGACTGTCCCACCGTGGAACCCACCTTCAGCAAGCTCATTCAGAGACTGTCCCACCGTGGAACCCACCTTCAGCAAGCTCATTCAGAGACTGTCCCACCGTGGGACCCACCTTCAGCAAGCTCATTCAGAGACTGTCCCACCGTGGGACCCACCTTCAGCAAGCTCATTCAGAGACTGTCCCACCGTGGGACCCACATTCAGCAAGCTCATTCAGAGACTGTCCCACCGTGGGACCCACCTTCAGCAAGCTCATTCAGAGACTGTCCCACCGTGTGACCCACCTTCAGCAAGCTCATTCAGAGACTGTCCCACCGTGTGACCCACCTTCAGCAAGCTCATTCAGAGACTGTCCCACCGTGGGACCCACCCTCAGCAAGCTCATTCAGAGACTGTCCCACCGTATGACCCACCTTCAGCAAGCTCATTCAGAGACTGTCCCATCATGTGACCCACCTTCAGCAAGCTCACTCAGAGACTGTCCCACCGTGGGACCCACCTTCAGCAAGCTCATTCAGAGACTGTCCCACCGTGGGACCCACCTTCAGCAAGCTCATTCAGAGACTGTCCCACCGTGGGACCCTCCTTCAGCAAGCTCATTCAGAGACTGTCCCACCGTGGGACCCACCTTCAGCAAGCTCATTCAGAGACTGTCCCACCGTGTGAGCCACCTTCAGCAAGCTCATTCAGAGACTGTCCCACCGTGGGACCCACCTTCAGCAAGCTCATTCAGAGACTGTCCCACCGTGGGACCCACCTTCAGCAAGCTCATTCAGAGACTGTCCCATCGTGGGATCCACCTTCAGCAAGCTCATTCAGAGACTGTCCCACCGTGGGACCCACCTTCAGCAAGCTCATTCAGAGACTGTCCCACCGTGGGACCCACCTTCAGCAAGCTCATTCAGAGACTGTCCCATTATGTGACCCACCTTCAGCAAGCTCATTCAGAGACTGTCCCACCATGGGACCCACCTTCAGCAAGCTCATTCAGAGACTGTCCCACCGTGGGACCCACCTTCAGCAAGCTCATTCAGAGACTGTCCCACCGTGGGACCCACCTTCAGCAAACTCATTCAGAGACTGTCCCACCGTGGGACCCACCTTCAGCAAGCTCATTCAGAGACTGTCCCACCGTGCGACCCACCTTCAGCAAGCTCATTCAGAGACTGTCCCACCGTGCGACCCACCTTCAGCAAGCTCATTCAGAGACTGTCCCACCGTGGGATCCACCTTCAGCAAGCTCATTCAGAGACTGTCCCACCGTGGGACCCACCTTCAGCAAGCTCATTCAGAGACTGTCCCACCGTGGAACCCACCTTCAGCAAGCTCATTCAGAGACTGTCCCACCGTGGGACCCACATTCAGCAAGCTCATTCAGAGACTGTCCCACCGTGGGACCCACCTTCAGCAAGCTCATTCAGAGACTGTCCCTCCGTGTGACCCACCTTCAGCAAGCTCATTCAGAGACTGTCCCACTGTGGGACCCACCTTCAGCAAGCTCATTCAGAGACTGTCCCAGCGTGGGACCCACCTTCAGCAAGCTCATTCAGAAACTGTCCCACCGTGGGACCCACCTTCAGCAAGCTCATTCAGAGACTGTGCCACCGTGGGACCCACCTTCAGCAAGCTCATTCAGAGACTGTCCCACCGTGGGACCCACCTTCAGCAAGCTCATTCAGAGACTGTCCCTCCGTGGGACCCACCTTCAGCAAGCTCATTCAGAGACTGTCCCACCGTGTGACCCACCTTCAGCAAGCTCATTCAGAGACTGTCCCACCGTGGGACCCACCTTCAGCAAGCTCATTCAGAGACTGTCCCTCCGTGGGACCCACCTTCAGCAAGCTCATTCAGAGACTGTCCCACCGTGTGACCCACCTTCAGCAAGCTCATTCAGAGACTGTCCCACCGTGTGACCCACCTTCAGCAAGCTCATTCAGAAACTGTCCCACCGTGGAACCCACCTTCAGCAAGCTCATTCAGAGACTGTCCCTCCGTGGGACCCACCTTCAGCAAGCTCATTCAGAGACTGTCCCACTGTGGGACCCACCTTCAGCAAGCTCATTCAGAAACTGTCCCACCGTGGGACCCACCTTCAGCAAGCTCATTCAGAGACTGTCCCTCCGTGGGACCCACCTTCAGCAAGCTCATTCAGAGACTGTCCCACTGTGGGACCCACCTTCAGCAAGCTCATTCAGAGACTGTCCCACCGTGGGACCCACCTTCAGCAAGCTCATTCAGAGACTGTCCCTCCGTGGGACCCACCTTCAGCAAGCTCATTCAGAGACTGTCCCACCGTGTGACCCACCTTCAGCAAGCTCATTCAGAGACTGTCCCACCGTGGGACCCACCTTCAGCAAGCTCATTCAGAGACTGTCCCTCCGTGGGACCCACCTTCAGCAAGCTCATTCAGAGACTGTCCCACCGTGTGACCCACCTTCAGCAAGCTCATTCAGAGACTGTCCCACCGTGTGACCCACCTTCAGCAAGCTCATTCAGAAACTGTCCCACCGTGGAACCCACCTTCAGCAAGCTCATTCAGAGACTGTCCCTCCGTGGGACCCACCTTCAGCAAGCTCATTCAGAGACTGTCCCACTGTGGGACCCACCTTCAGCAAGCTCATTCAGAAACTGTCCCACCGTGGGACCCACCTTCAGCAAGCTCATTCAGAAACTGTCCCACCGTGTGACCCACCTTCAGCAAGCTCATTCAGAAACTGTCCCACCGTGGAACCCACCTTCAGCAAGCTCATTCAGAAACTGTCCCACCGTGTGACCCACCTTCAGCAAGCTCATTCAGAGACTGTCCCACTGTGGGACCCACCTTCAGCAAGCTCATTCAGAGACTGTCCCACTGTGTGACCCACCTTCAGCAAGCTCATTCAGAGACTGTCCCACCGTGGGACCCACCTTCAGCAACCTCATTCAGAGACTGTCCCACCGTGGGACCCACCTTCAGCAACCTCATTCAGAGACTGTCCCACCGTGTGACCCACCTTCAGCAAGCTCACTCAGAGACTGTCCCACCGTGGGACCCACCTTCAGCAAGCTCATTCAGAGACTGTCCCACCGTGGGACCCACCTTCAGCAAGCTCATTCAGAAACTGTCCCGCCGTGCGACCCACCTTCAGCAAGCTCATTCAGAGACTGTCCCACAGTGTGACCCACCCTCAGCAAGCTCATTCAGAGACTGTCCCACCGTGGGACCCACCTTCAGCAAGCTCATTCAGAGACTGTCCCACCGTGTGACCCACCTTCAGCAAGCTCATTCAGAGACTGTCCCACCGTGGGACCCACCTTCAGAAAGCTCATTCAGAGACTGTCCCACTGTGTGACCCACCTTCAGCAAGCTCATTCAGAGACTGTCCCACCGTGCGACCCACCTTCAGCAAGCTCATTCAGAGACTGTCCCAGCGTGGGACCCACCTTCAGCAAGCTGATTCAGAGACTGTCCCACCGTGGGACCCACATTCAGCAAGCTCATTCAGAGACTGTCCCACCGTGGGACCCACCTTCAGCAAGCTCATTCAGAGACTGTCCCACCGTGGGACCCACATTCAGCAAGCTCATTCAGAGACTGTCCCAGCGTGGGACCCACCTTCAGCAAGCTCACTCAGAGACTGTCCCACCGTGCGACCCACCTTCAGCAAGCTCATTCAGAGACTGTCCCAGCGTGGGACCCACCTTCAGCAAGCTCATTCAGAGACTGTCCCACCGTGGGACCCACCTTCAGAAAGCTCACTCAGAGACTGTCCCACCGTGCGACCCACCTTCAGCAAGCTCATTCAGAGACTGTCCCAGCGTGGGACCCACCTTCAGCAAGCTCATTCAGAGACTGTCCCAGCGTGGGACCCACCTTCAGCAAGCTCATTCAGAGACTGTCCCACCGTGGGACCCACATTCAGCAAGCTCATTCAGAGACTGCCCCACTGTGGGACCCACCTTCACCAAGCTCATTCAGAGACTGTCCCAGCATGGGACCCACCTTCAGCAAGCTCATTCAGAGACCGTCCCACTGTGTGACCCACCTTCAGCAAGCTCATTCAGAGACTGTCCCACCGTGGGACCCACCTTCAGCAAGCTCATTCAGAGACTGTCCCAGCGTGGGACCCACCTTCAGCAAGCTCATTCAGAGACTGTCCCACCGTGGGACCCACATTCAGCAAGCTCATTCAGAAACTGTCCCACCGTGGGACCCACCTTCAGCAAGCTCATTCAGAGACTGTCCCACCGTGGGACCCACCTTCAGCAAGCTCATTCAGAGACTGTCCCAGCGTGGGACCCACATTCAGCAAGCTCATTCAGAGACTGTCCCACCGTGGAACCCACCTTCAGCAAGCTCATTCAGAGACTGTCCCATCGTGGGACCCACCTTCAGCAAGCTCATTCAGAGACTGTCCCACCGTGTGACCCACCTTCAGCAAGCTCATTCAGAGACTGTCCCACCGTGGGACCCACCTTCAGCAAGCTCATTCAGAGACTGTCCCATCATGTGACCCACCTTCAGCAAGCTCATTCAGAGACTGTCCCACCGTGGGACCCACCTTCAGCAAGCTCATTCAGAGACTGTCCCACCGTGGAACCCACCTTCAGCAAGCTCATTCAGAGACTGTCCCACCGTGTGACCCACCTTCAGCAAGCTCATTCAGAGACTGTCCCACCGTGGAACCCACCTTCAGCAAGCTCATTCAGAGACTGTCCCACCGTGTGACCCACCTTCAGCAAGCTCATTCAGAGACTGTCCCACTGTGTGACCCACCTTCAGCAAGCTCATTCAGAGACTGTCCCACCGTGGAACCCACCTTCAGCAAGCTCATTCAGAGACTGTCCCAGCGTGGGACCCACCTTCAGCAAGCTCATTCAGAGACTGTCCCACCGTGGGACCCACATTCAGCAAGCTCATTCAGAGACTGTCCCAGCGTGGGACCCACCTTCAGCAAGCTCATTCAGAAACTGTCCCACCGTGTGACCCACCTTCAGCAAGCTCATTCAGAGACTCTCCCAGCGTGGGACCCACCTTCAGCAAGCTCATTCAGAGACTGTCCCACCGTGTGACCCACCTTCAGCAAGCTCATTCAGAGACTGTCCCAGCGTGGGACCCACATTCAGCAAGCTCATTCAGAGACTGTCCCACCGTGGGACCCACCTTCAGCAAGCTCATTCAGAAACTGTCCCACTGTGGGACCCACCTTCAGCAAGCTCATTCAGAGACTGTCCCACCGTGGGACCCACCTTCAGCAAGCTCATTCAGAGACTGTGCCACCGTGGGACCCACCTTCAGCAAGCTCATTCAGAGACTGTCCCACCGTGGGACCCACCTTCAGCAAGCTCATTCAGAGACTGTCCCACCGTGGAACCCACCTTCAGCAAGCTCATTCAGAGACTGTCCCACCGTGTGACCCACCTTCAGCAAGCTCATTCAGAGACTGTCCCACCGTGGGACCCACCTTCAGCAAGCTCATTCAGAGACTGTCCCTCCGTGGGACCCACCTTCAGCAAGCTCATTCAGAGACTGTCCCACCGTGGGACCCACCATCAGCAAGCTCATTCAGAGACTGCCCCACTGTGTGACCCACCTTCAGCAAGCTCATTCAGAGACTGTCCCACCGTGGGACCCACCTTCAGCAAGCTCATTCAGAGACTGTCCCATCGTGTGACCCACCTTCAGCAAGCTCATTCAGAGACTGTCCCACCGTGGGACCCACCTTCAGCAAGCTCATTCAGAGACTGTCCCACCGTGGGACCCACCTTCAGCAAGCTCATTCAGAGACTGCCCCACTGTGTGACCCACCTTCAGCAAGCTCATTCAGAGACTGTCCCACTGTGTGACCCACCTTCAGCAAGCTCATTCAGAGACTGTCCCACTGTGTGACCCACCTTCAGCAAGCTCATTCAGAGACTGTCCCACCGTGGGACCCACCTTCAGCAAGCTCATTCAGAGACTGTCCCAGCGTGGGACCCACCTTCAGCAAGCTCATTCAGAGACTGTCCCACCGTGTGACCCACCTTCAGCAAGCTCATTCAGAGACTGTCCCACCGTGGGACCCACCTTCAGCAAGCTCATTCAGAAACTGTCCCCCCGTGGGACCCACCTTCAGGAAACTCATTCAGAGACTGTCCCACCGTGGGACCCACCTTCAGCAAGCTCATTCAGAGACTGTCCCACTGTGTGACCCACCTTCAGCAAGCTCATTCAGAGACTGTCCCACCGTGGGACCCACCTTCAGCAAGCTCATTCAGAGACTGTCCCACCGTGGGACCCACATTCAGCAAGCTCATTCAGAGACTGTCCCACCGTGGAACCCACCTTCAGCAAGCTCATTCAGAAACTGTCCCCCCGTGGGACCCACCTTCAGCAAGCTCACTCAGAGACTGTCCCACCGTGGGACCCACCTTCAGGAAGCTCATTCAGAGACTGTCCCACCGTGGGACCCACCTTCAGCAAGCTCACTCAGAGACTGTCCCACTGTGTGACCCACCTTCAGCACGCTCATTCAGAGACTGTCCCACTGTGTGACCCACCTTCAGCAAGCTCATTCAGAAACTGTCCCACCGTGGGATCCACCTTCAGCAAGCTCATTCAGAGACTGTCCCACCGTGGAACCCACCTTCAGCAAGCTCATTCAGAGACTGTCCCACCGTGGGACCCACCTTCAGCAAGCTCATTCAGAGACTGTCCCACCGTGTGACCCACCTTCAGCAAGCTCATTCAGAGACTGTCGCACCGTGGGACCCACATTCAGCAAGCTCATTCAGAGACTGTCCCAGCGTGGGACCCACCTTCAGCAAGCTCATTCAGAGACTGTCCCAGCGTGGGACCCACCTTCAGCAAGCTCATTCAGAGACTGTCCCACTGTGTGACCCACCTTCAGCAAGCTCATTCAGAGACTGTCCCACCGTGGGACCCACCTTCAGCAAGCTCATTCAGAGACTGTCCCACTGTGTGACCCACCTTCAGCAAGCTCATTCAGAGACTGTCCCACCGTGGGACCCACCTTCAGCAAGCTCATTCAGAGACTGTCCCACCGTGTGACCCACCTTCAGCAAGCTCATTCAGAAACTGTCCCACCGTGGGATCCACCTTCAGCAAGCTCATTCAGAGACTGTCCCACCGTGGGACCCACATTCAGCAAGCTCATTCAGAGACTGTCCCACCGTGGGACCCACATTCAGCAAGCTCATTCAGAGACTGCCCCACTGTGGGACCCACTTTCACCAAGCTCATTCAGAGACTGTCCCACCGTGGGACCCACATTCAGCAAGCTCATTCAGAGACTGCCCCACTGTGGGACCCACCTTCAGCAAGCTCATTCAGAGACTGTCCCACCGTGTGACCCACCTTCAGCAAGCTCATTCAGAGACTGTCCCAGCGTGGGACCCACCTTCAGCAAGCTCATTCAGAGACTGTCCCACTGTGTGACCCACCTTCAGCAAGCTCATTCAGAGACTGTCCCACCGTGGGACCCACCTTCAGCAAGCTCATTCAGAGACTGTCCCAGCGTGGGACCCACATTCAGCAAGCTCATTCAGAGACTGTCCCACCGTGGAACCCACCTTCAGCAAGCTCATTCAGAGACTGTCCCACCGTGGGACCCACCTTCAGCAAGCTCATTCAGAGACTGTCCCACCGTGGGACCCACCTTCAGCAAGCTCATTCAGAGACTGTCCCACCGTGTGACCCACCTTCAGCAAGCTCATTCAGAGACTGTCCCACCGTGAGACCCACCTTCAGCAAGCTCATTCAGAGACTGTCCCACCGTGGGACCCACCTTCAGCAAGCTCATTCTGAGACTGTCCCACCGTGGGACCCACCTTCAGCAAGCTCATTCAGAGACTGTCCCAGCGTGGGACCCACCTTCAGCAAGCTCATTCAGAGACTGTCCCACCGTGGGACCCACATTCAGCAAGCTCATTCAGAGACTGTCCCAGCGTGGGACCCACCTTCAGCAAGCTCATTCAGAAACTGTCCCACCGTGTGACCCACCTTCAGCAAGCTCATTCAGAGACTCTCCCAGCGTGGGACCCACCTTCAGCAAGCTCATTCAGAGACTGTCCCACCGTGTGACCCACCTTCAGCAAGCTCATTCAGAGACTGTCCCAGCGTGGGACCCACATTCAGCAAGCTCATTCAGAGACTGTGCCACCGTGGGACCCACCTTCAGCAAGCTCATTCAGAGACTGTCCCACCGTGGGACCCACCTTCAGCAAGCTCATTCAGAGACTGTCCCACCGTGGGACCCACCTTCAGCAAGCTCATTCAGAGACTGTCCCACCGTGGAACCCACCTTCAGCAAGCTCATTCAGAGACTGTCCCACCGTGTGACCCACCTTCAGCAAGCTCATTCAGAAACTGTCCCACCGTGCGACCCACCTTCAGCAAGCTCATTCAGAGACTGTCCCTCCGTGGGACCCACCATCAGCAAGCTCATTCAGAGACTGTCCCACCGTGGGACCCACCATCAGCAAGCTCATTCAGAGACTGCCCCACTGTGTGACCCACCTTCAGCAAGCTCATTCAGAGACTGTCCCACCGTGGGACCCACCTTCAGCAAGCTCATTCAGAGACTGTCCCATCGTGTGACCCACCTTCAGCAAGCTCATTCAGAGACTGTCCCACCGTGGGACCCACCTTCAGCAAGCTCATTCAGAGACTGTCCCACTGTGTGACCCACCTTCAGCAAGCTCATTCAGAGACTGCCCCACTGTGTGACCCACCTTCAGCAAGCTCATTCAGAGACTGTCCCACCGTGGGACCCACCTTCAGCAAGCTCATTCAGAGACTGTCCCACCGTGGGACCCACCTTCAGCAAGCTCATTCAGAGACTGTCCCACCGTGGGACCCACCTTCAGCAAGCTCATTCAGAGACTGTCCCACCGTGGAACCCACCTTCAGCAAGCTCATTCAGAGACTGTCCCACCGTGTGACCCACCTTCAGCAAGCTCATTCAGAGACTGTCCCACCGTGGGATCCACCTTCAGCAAGCTCATTCAGAGACTGTCCCACCGTGTGACCCACCTTCAGCAAGCTCATTCAGAGACTGCCCCACTGTGTGACCCACCTTCAGCAAGCTCATTCAGAGACTGTCCCACCGTGGGACCCACCTTCAGCAAGCTCATTCAGAGACTGTCCCTCCGTGGGACCCACCTTCAGCAAGCTCATTCAGAGACTGCCCCACTGTGTGACCCACCTTCAGCAAGCTCATTCAGAGACTGTCCCACCGTGGGACCCACCTTCAGCAAGCTCATTCAGAGACTGTCCCATCGTGTGACCCACCTTCAGCAAGCTCATTCAGAGACTGTCCCACCGTGGGACCCACCTTCAGCAAGCTCATTCAGAGACTGTCCCACCGTGGGACCCACCTTCAGCAAGCTCATTCAGAGACTGCCCCACTGTGTGACCCACCTTCAGCAAGCTCATTCAGAGACTGTCCCACCGTGGAACCCACCTTCAGCAAGCTCATTCAGAGACTGTCCCACTGTGTGACCCACCTTCAGCAAGCTCATTCAGAGACTGTCCCACTGTGTGACCCACCTTCAGCAAGCTCATTCAGAGACTGTCCCACCGTGGGACCCACCTTCAGCAAGCTCATTCAGAGACTGTCCCAGCGTGGGACCCACCTTCAGCAAGCTCATTCAGAGACTGTCCCACCGTGTGACCCACCTTCAGCAAGCTCATTCAGAGACTGTCCCACCGTGTGACCCACCTTCAGCAAGCTCATTCAGAGACTGTCCCACCGTGGGACCCACCTTCAGCAAGCTCATTCAGAGACTGTCCCACTGTGTGACCCACCTTCAGCAAGCTCATTCAGAGACTGTCCCACCGTGGGACCCACCTTCAGCAAGCTCATTCAGAGACTGTCCCACCGTGGGACCCACATTCAGCAAGCTCATTCAGAGACTGTCCCACCGTGGAACCCACCTTCAGCAAGCTCATTCAGAAACTGTCCCCCCGTGGGACCCACCTTCAGCAAGCTCACTCAGAGACTGTCCCACCGTGGGACCCACCTTCAGGAAGCTCATTCAGAGACTGTCCCACCGTGGGACCCACCTTCAGCAAGCTCACTCAGAGACTGTCCCACTGTGTGACCCACCTTCAGCAAGCTCATTCAGAGACTGTCCCACTGTGTGACCCACCTTCAGCAAGCTCATTCAGAAACTGTCCCACCGTGGGATCCACCTTCAGCAAGCTCATTCAGAGACTGTCCCACCGTGGAACCCACCTTCAGCAAGCTCATTCAGAGACTGTCCCACCGTGGGACCCACCTTCAGCAAGCTCATTCAGAGACTGTCCCACCGTGTGACCCACCTTCAGCAAGCTCATTCAGAGACTGTCGCACCGTGGGACCCACATTCAGCAAGCTCATTCAGAGACTGTCCCAGCGTGGGACCCACCTTCAGCAAGCTCATTCAGAGACTGTCCCAGCGTGGGACCCACCTTCAGCAAGCTCATTCAGAGACTGTCCCACTGTGTGACCCACCTTCAGCAAGCTCATTCAGAGACTGTCCCACCGTGGGACCCACCTTCAGCAAGCTCATTCAGAGACTGTCCCACTGTGTGACCCACCTTCAGCAAGCTCATTCAGAGACTGTCCCAGCGTGGGACCCACCTTCAGCAAGCTCATTCAGAGACTGTCCCAGCGTGGGACCCACATTCAGCAAGCTCATTCAGAGACTGTGCCACCGTGGGACCCACCTTCAGCAAGCTCATTCAGAGACTGTCCCACCGTGGGACCCACCTTCAGCAAGCTCATTCAGAGACTGTCCCACCGTGGGACCCACCTTCAGCAAGCTCATTCAGAGACTGTCCCACCGTGGAACCCACCTTCAGCAAGCTCATTCAGAGACTGTCCCACCGTGTGACCCACCTTCAGCAAGCTCATTCAGAAACTGTCCCACCGTGCGACCCACCTTCAGCAAGCTCATTCAGAGACTGTCCCTCCGTGGGACCCACCATCAGCAAGCTCATTCAGAGACTGTCCCACCGTGGGACCCACCATCAGCAAGCTCATTCAGAGACTGCCCCACTGTGTGACCCACCTTCAGCAAGCTCATTCAGAGACTGTCCCACCGTGGGACCCACCTTCAGCAAGCTCATTCAGAGACTGTCCCATCGTGTGACCCACCTTCAGCAAGCTCATTCAGAGACTGTCCCACCGTGGGACCCACCTTCAGCAAGCTCATTCAGAGACTGTCCCACTGTGTGACCCACCTTCAGCAAGCTCATTCAGAGACTGCCCCACTGTGTGACCCACCTTCAGCAAGCTCATTCAGAGACTGTCCCACCGTGGGACCCACCTTCAGCAAGCTCATTCAGAGACTGTCCCACCGTGGGACCCACCTTCAGCAAGCTCATTCAGAGACTGTCCCACCGTGGGACCCACCTTCAGCAAGCTCATTCAGAGACTGTCCCACCGTGGAACCCACCTTCAGCAAGCTCATTCAGAGACTGTCCCACCGTGTGACCCACCTTCAGCAAGCTCATTCAGAGACTGTCCCACCGTGGGATCCACCTTCAGCAAGCTCATTCAGAGACTGTCCCACCGTGTGACCCACCTTCAGCAAGCTCATTCAGAGACTGCCCCACTGTGTGACCCACCTTCAGCAAGCTCATTCAGAGACTGTCCCACCGTGGGACCCACCTTCAGCAAGCTCATTCAGAGACTGTCCCTCCGTGGGACCCACCTTCAGCAAGCTCATTCAGAGACTGCCCCACTGTGTGACCCACCTTCAGCAAGCTCATTCAGAGACTGTCCCACCGTGGGACCCACCTTCAGCAAGCTCATTCAGAGACTGTCCCATCGTGTGACCCACCTTCAGCAAGCTCATTCAGAGACTGTCCCACCGTGGGACCCACCTTCAGCAAGCTCATTCAGAGACTGTCCCACCGTGGGACCCACCTTCAGCAAGCTCATTCAGAGACTGCCCCACTGTGTGACCCACCTTCAGCAAGCTCATTCAGAGACTGTCCCACCGTGGAACCCACCTTCAGCAAGCTCATTCAGAGACTGTCCCACTGTGTGACCCACCTTCAGCAAGCTCATTCAGAGACTGTCCCACTGTGTGACCCACCTTCAGCAAGCTCATTCAGAGACTGTCCCACCGTGGGACCCACCTTCAGCAAGCTCATTCAGAGACTGTCCCAGCGTGGGACCCACCTTCAGCAAGCTCATTCAGAGACTGTCCCACCGTGTGACCCACCTTCAGCAAGCTCATTCAGAGACTGTCCCACCGTGTGACCCACCTTCAGCAAGCTCATTCAGAGACTGTCCCACCGTGGGACCCACCTTCAGCAAGCTCATTCAGAGACTGTCCCACTGTGTGACCCACCTTCAGCAAGCTCATTCAGAGACTGTCCCACCGTGGGACCCACCTTCAGCAAGCTCATTCAGAGACTGTCCCACCGTGGGACCCACATTCAGCAAGCTCATTCAGAGACTGTCCCACCGTGGAACCCACCTTCAGCAAGCTCATTCAGAAACTGTCCCCCCGTGGGACCCACCTTCAGCAAGCTCACTCAGAGACTGTCCCACCGTGGGACCCACCTTCAGGAAGCTCATTCAGAGACTGTCCCACCGTGGGACCCACCTTCAGCAAGCTCACTCAGAGACTGTCCCACTGTGTGACCCACCTTCAGCAAGCTCATTCAGAGACTGTCCCACTGTGTGACCCACCTTCAGCAAGCTCATTCAGAAACTGTCCCACCGTGGGATCCACCTTCAGCAAGCTCATTCAGAGACTGTCCCACCGTGGAACCCACCTTCAGCAAGCTCATTCAGAGACTGTCCCACCGTGGGACCCACCTTCAGCAAGCTCATTCAGAGACTGTCCCACCGTGTGACCCACCTTCAGCAAGCTCATTCAGAGACTGTCGCACCGTGGGACCCACATTCAGCAAGCTCATTCAGAGACTGTCCCAGCGTGGGACCCACCTTCAGCAAGCTCATTCAGAGACTGTCCCAGCGTGGGACCCACCTTCAGCAAGCTCATTCAGAGACTGTCCCACTGTGTGACCCACCTTCAGCAAGCTCATTCAGAGACTGTCCCACCGTGGGACCCACCTTCAGCAAGCTCATTCAGAGACTGTCCCACTGTGTGACCCACCTTCAGCAAGCTCATTCAGAGACTGTCCCAGCGTGGGACCCACCTTCAGCAAGCTCATTCAGAGACTGTCCCACCGTGGGACCCACCTTCAGCAAGCTCATTCAGAGACTGTCCCACCGTGTGACCCACCTTCAGCAAGCTCATTCAGAAACTGTCCCACCGTGGGATCCACCTTCAGCAAGCTCATTCAGAGACTGTCCCACCGTGGGACCCACATTCAGCAAGCTAATTCAGAGACTGTCCCACCGTGGGACCCACATTCAGCAAGCTCATTCAGAGACTGCCCCACTGTGGGACCCACCTTCAGCAAGCTCATTCAGAGACTGTCCCACCGTGTGACCCACCTTCAGCAAGCTCATTCAGAGACTGTCCCAGCGTGGGACCCACCTTCAGCAAGCTCATTCAGAGACTGTACCACTGTGTGACCCACCTTCAGCAAGCTCATTCAGAGACTGTCCCACCGTGGGACCCACCTTCAGCAAGCTCATTCAGAGACTGTCCCAGCGTGGGACCCACATTCAGCAAGCTCATTCAGAGACTGTCCCACCGTGGAACCCACCTTCAGCAAGCTCATTCAGAGACTGTCCCACCGTGGGACCCACCTTCAGCAAGCTCATTCAGAGACTGTCCCACCGTGGGACCCACCTTCAGCAAGCTCATTCAGAGACTGTCCCACCGTGTGACCCACCTTCAGCAAGCTCATTCAGAGACTGTCCCACCGTGGGACCCACCTTCAGCAAGCTCATTCAGAGACTGTCCCACCGTGGGACCCACCTTCAGCAAGCTCATTCAGAGACTGTCCCACCGTGGGACCCACCTTCAGCAAGCTCATTCAGAGACTGTCCCAGCGTGGGACCCACCTTCAGCAAGCTCATTCAGAGACTGTCCCACCGTGGGACCCACATTCAGCAAGCTCATTCAGAGACTGTCCCAGCGTGGGACCCACCTTCAGCAAGCTCATTCAGAAACTGTCCCACCGTGTGACCCACCTTCAGCAAGCTCATTCAGAGACTCTCCCAGCGTGGGACCCACCTTCAGCAAGCTCATTCAGAGACTGTCCCACCGTGTGACCCACCTTCAGCAAGCTCATTCAGAGACTGTCCCAGCGTGGGACCCACATTCAGCAAGCTCATTCAGAGACTGTCCCACCGTGTGACCCACCTTCAGCAAGCTCATTCAGAGACTGTCCCACCGTGGGACCCACCTTCAGCAAGCTCATTCAGAGACTGTCCCACCGTGGAACCCACCTTCAGCAAGCTCATTCAGAGACTGTCCCACCGTGTGACCCACCTTCAGCAAGCTCATTCAGAAACTGTCCCACCGTGCGACCCACCTTCAGCAAGCTCATTCAGAGACTGTCCCTCCGTGGGACCCACCTTCAGCAAGCTCATTCAGAGACTGTCCCACCGTGGGACCCACCATCAGCAAGCTCATTCAGAGACTGCCCCACTGTGTGACCCACCTTCAGCAAGCTCATTCAGAGACTGTCCCACCGTGGGACCCACCTTCAGCAAGCTCATTCAGAGACTGTCCCATCGTGTGACCCACCTTCAGCAAGCTCATTCAGAGACTGTCCCACCGTGGGACCCACCTTCAGCAAGCTCATTCAGAGACTGTCCCACCGTGGGACCCACCTTCAGCAAGCTCATTCAGAGATTGCCCCACTGTGTGGCCCACCTTCAGCAAGCTCATTCAGAGACTGTCCCACCGTGGGACCCACCTTCAGCAAACTCATTCAGAGACTGCCCCACTGTGTGACCCACCTTCAGCAAGCTCATTCAGAGACTGTCCCACTGTGTGACCCACCTTCAGCAAGCTCATTCAGAGACTGTCCCACCGTGGGACCCACCTTCAGCAAGCTCATTCAGAGACTGTCCCAGCGTGGGACCCACCTTCAGCAAGCTCATTCAGAGACTGTCCCACCGTGTGACCCACCTTCAGCAAGCTCATTCAGAGACTGTCCCATCATGGGACCCACCTTCAGCAAGCTCATTCAGAAACTGTCCCCCCGTGGGACCCACCTTCAGGAAGCTCATTCAGAGACTGTCCCACCGTGGGACCCACCTTCAGCAAGCTCATTCAGAGACTGTCCCACTGTGTGACCCACCTTCAGCAAGCTCATTCAGAGACTGTCCCACCGTGGGACCCACCTTCAGCAAGCTCATTCAGAGACTGTCCCACCGTGGGACCCACATTCAGCAAGCTCATTCAGAGACTGTCCCACCGTGGAACCCACCTTCAGCAAGCTCATTCAGAAACTGTCCCCCCGTGGGACCCACCTTCAGCAAGCTCACTCAGAGACTGTCCCACCGTGGGACCCACCTTCAGGAAGCTCATTCAGAGACTGTCCCACCGTGGGACCCACCTTCAGCAAGCTCACTCAGAGACTGTCCCACTGTGTGACCCACCTTCAGCAAGCTCATTCAGAGACTGTCCCACTGTGTGACCCACCTTCAGCAAGCTCATTCAGAAACTGTCCCACCGTGGGATCCACCTTCAGCAAGCTCATTCAGAGACTGTCCCACCGTGGAACCCACCTTCAGCAAGCTCATTCAGAGACTGTCCCACCGTGGGACCCACCTTCAGCAAGCTCATTCAGAGACTGTCCCACCGTGTGACCCACCTTCAGCAAGCTCATTCAGAGACTGTCGCACCGTGGGACCCACATTCAGCAAGCTCATTCAGAGACTGTCCCAGCGTGGGACCCACCTTCAGCAAGCTCATTCAGAGACTGTCCCAGCGTGGGACCCACCTTCAGCAAGCTCATTCAGAGACTGTCCCACTGTGTGACCCACCTTCAGCAAGCTCATTCAGAGACTGTCCCACCGTGGAACCCACCTTCAGCAAGCTCATTCAGAGACTGTCCCACTGTGTGACCCACCTTCAGCAAGCTCATTCAGAGACTGTCCCACCGTGGGACCCACCTTCAGCAAGCTCATTCAGAGACTGTCCCACCGTGTGACCCACCTTCAGCAAGCTCATTCAGAAACTGTCCCACCGTGGGATCCACCTTCAGCAAGCTCATTCAGAGACTGTCCCACCGTGGGACCCACATTCAGCAAGCTCATTCAGAGACTGTCCCAGCGTGGGACCCACCTTCAGCAAGCTCATTCAGAGACTGTCCCACCGTGTGACCCACCTTCAGCAAGCTCATTCAGAAACTGTCCCACCGTGGGATCCACCTTCAGCAAGCTCATTCAGAAACTGTCCCACCGTGGGATCCACCTTCAGCAAGCTCATTCAGAAACTCTCCCACCGTGGGATCCACCTTCAGCAAGCTCATTCAGAGACTGTCCCACCGTGGGACCCACATTCAGCAAGCTCACTCAGAGACTGTCCCTCCGTGGGACCCACCTTCAGCAAGCTCATTCAGAGACTGTCCCACCGTGTGACCCACCTTCAGCAAGCTCATTCAGAAACTGTCCCACTGTGGGACCCACCTTCAGCAAGCTCACTCAGAGACTGTCCCTCCGTGGGACCCACCTTCAGCAAGCTCATTCAGAGACTGTCCCACCGTGGGACCCACCTTCAGCAAGCTCATTCAGAGACTGTCCCACTGTGGGACCCACATTCAGCAAGCTCATTCAGAAACTGTCCCACCGTGGGACCCACCTTCAGCAAGCTCATTCAGAGACTGTCCCATCGTGTGACCCACCTTCAGCAAGCTCATTCAGAGACTGTCCCAGCGTGGGACCCACCTTCAGCAAGCTCATTCAGAGACTGTCCCATCATGTGACCCACCTTCAGCAAGCTCATTCAGAGACTGTCCCACCGTGGGACCAACTTCAGCAAGCTTATTCAGAAACTGTCCCACCGTGGGATCCACCTTCAGCAAGCTCATTCAGAGAATGTCCCACCGTGGGATCCACCTTCAGCAAGCTCATTCAGAGACTGTCCCACCGTGGGACCCACATTCAGCAAGCTCATTCAGAGACTGTCCCACTGTGCGACCCACCTTCAGCAAGCTCATTCAGAGACTGTCCCACCGTGGGACCCACCTTCAGCAAGCTCATTCAGAGAATGTCCCACCGTGGGATCCACCTTCAGCAAGCTCATTCAGAGACTGTCCCACCGTGTGACCCACCTTCAGCAAGCTCATTCAGAGACTGTCCCACCGTGGCACCCACATTCAGCAAGCTCATTCAGAGACTGTCCCACCGTGGGACCCACCTTCATCAAGCTCATTCAGAGAATGTCCCACCGTGGGATCCACCTTCAGCAAGCTCATTCAGAGACTGTCCCACCGTGTGACCCACCTTCAGCAAGCTTATTCAGAGAATGTCCCACCGTGGGATCCACCTTCAGCAAGCTCATTCAGAGACTGTCCCACCGTGTGACCCACCTTCAGCAAGCTCATTCAGAAACTGTCCCACCGTGGGATCCACCTTCAGCAAGCTCATTCAGAGACTGTCCCACCGTGGGACCCACATTCAGCAAGCTCATTCAGAGACTGTCCCAGCGTGGGACCCACCATCAGCAAGCTCATTCAGAGACTGTCCCTCCGTGGGACCCACCTTCAGCAAGCTCATTCAGAGACTGTCCCTCCGTGGGACCCACCTTCAGCAAGCTCATTCAGAGACTGTCCCAGCGTGGGACCCACCTTCAGCAAGCTCATTCAGAGACTGTCCCACCGTGGGACCCACCTTCAGGAAGCTCATTCAGAGACTGTCCCACCGTGGGACCCACCTTCAGCAAGCTCATTCAGAGACTGTCCCACCGTGGGACCCACCTTCAGCAAACTCATTCAGAGACTGTCCTACCGTGTGACCAACCTTCAGCAAGCTCACTCAGAGACTGTCCCACCGTGGGATCCTCCTTCTGCAGGCTCATTCAGAGACTGTCCCACCGTGTGACCAACCTTCAGCAAGCTCATTCAGAGACTGTCCCACCGTGTGACCCACCTTCAGCAAGCTCATTCAGAGAATGTCCCACCGTGGGATCCACCTTCAGCAAGCTCATTCAGAGACTGTCCCACCGTGTGACCCACCTTCAGCAAGCTCATTCAGAAACTGTCCCACCGTGGGATCCACCTCCAGCAAGCTCATTCAGAGACTGTCCCACCGTGGGACCCACATTCAGCAAGCTCATTCAGAGACTGTCCCAGCGTGGGACCCACCATCAGCAAGCTCATTCAGAGACTGTCCCTCCGTGGGACCCACCTTCAGCAAGCTCATTCAGAGACTGTCCCTCCGTGGGACCCACCTTCAGCAAGCTCATTCAGAGACTGTCCCAGCGTGGGACCCACCTTCAGCAAGCTCATTCAGAGACTGTCCCACCGTGGGACCCACCTTCAGGAAGCTCATTCAGAGACTGTCCCACCGTGGGACCCACCTTCAGCAAGCTCATTCAGAGACTGTCCCACCGTGGGACCCACCTTCAGCAAGCTCATTCAGAGACTGTCCCACCGTATGACCCACCTTCAGCAAGCTCATTCAGAGACTGTCCCACCGTGGGACCCACCTTCAGCAAGCTAATTCAGAGACTGTCCCACCGTGGGACCCACCTTCAGCAAGCTCATTCAGAGACTGTCCCACCGTGTGACCCACCTTCAGCAAGCTCACTCAGAGACTGTCCCACTGTGTGACGCACCTTCAGCAAGCTCATTCAGAGACTGTCCCACCGTGGGACCCACCTTCAGCAAGCTCATTCAGAAACTGTCCCCCCGTGTGACCCACCTTCAGCAAGCTCATTCAGAGACTGTCCCACCGTGGGACCCACCTTCAGCAAGCTAATTCAGAGACTGTCCCATCGTGGGACCCGCCTGCAGCAAACTCATTCAGAGACTGTCCCACCGTGGGACCCACCTTCAGCAAGCTCATTCAGAGACTGTCCCACCATGTGACCCACCTTCAGCAAGCTCATTCAGAGACTGTCCCACCATGTGACCCACCTTCAGCAAGCTCATTCAGAGACTGTCCCACCGTGGGACCCACCTTCAGCAAGCTAATTCAGAGACTGTCCCATCGTGGGACCCGCCTGCAGCAAACTCATTCAGAGACTGTCCCACCGTGGGACCCACCTTCAGCAAGCTCATTCAGAGACTGTCCCACCATGTGACCCACCTTCAGCAAGCTCATTCAGAGACTGTCCCATCGTGGGACGCGCCTGCAGCAAACTCATTCAGAGACTGTCCCACCGTGGGACCCACCTTCAGCAAGCTCATTCAGAGACTGTCCCACCATGTGACCCACCTTCAGCAAGCTCATTCAGAGACTGTCCCACCATGTGACCCACCTTCAGCAAGCTCATTCAGAGACTGTCCCACTGTGGGACCCACCTTCAGCAAGCTCATTCAGAGACTGTCCCTCCGTGGGACCCACCTTCAGCAAGCTCATTCAGAGACTGTCCCACCGTGCGACCCACCTTCAGCAAGCTCATTCAGAGACTGTCCCACCGTGGGATCCACCTTCAGCAAGCTCATTCAGAGACTGTCCCACCGTGTGACCAACCTTCAGCAAGCTCATTCAGAGACTGTCCCACCGTGCGACCCACCTTCAGCAAGCTCATTCAGAGACTGTCCCACCGTGGGACCCACCTTCAGCAAGCTCATTCAGAGACAGTCCCATCATGTGACCCACCTTCAGCAAGCTCATTCAGAGACTGTCCCACCGTGGGACCCACCTTCAGCAAGCTCATTCAGAGACTGTCCCATCATGTGACCCACCTTCAGCAAGCTCATTCAGAGACTGTCCCACCGTGGGACCCACCTTCAGCAAGCTCATTCAGAGACTGTCCCATCATGTGACCCACCTTCAGCAAGCTCATTCAGAGACTGTCCCACCGTGGGACCCACCTTCAGGAAGCTCATTCAGAGACTGTCCCACCGTGGGACCCACCTTCAGCAAGCTCATTCAGAAACTGTCCCCCCGTGGGACCCACCTTCAGGAAGCTCATTCAGAGACTGTCCCACCGTGGGACCCACATTCAGCAAGCTCATTCAGATACTGTCCCACCGTGTGACCCACCGTCAGCAAGCTCATTCAGAGACTGTCCCACCGTGGGACCCACCTTCAGCAAGCTCATTCAGAGACTGTCCCACCGTCGAACCCACCTTCAACAAGCTCATTCAGAGACTGTCCCACCGTGGAACCCACCTTCAGCAAGCTCATTCAGAGACTGTCCCACCGTGGAACCCACCTTCAGCAAGCTCATTCAGAGACTGTCCCACCGTGGGACCCACCTTCAGCAAACTCATTCAGAGACTGTCCCACTGTGGGACCCACCTTCAGCAAGCTCATTCAGAGACTGTCCCACCGTGGGACCCACCTTCAGCAAGCTCATTCAGAGACTGTCCCACTGTGGGACCCACCTTCAGCAAGCTCATTCAGAGACTGTCCCACCGTGGGACCCACCTTCAGCAAACTCATTCAGAGACTGTCCCACCGTGGGACCCACCTTCAGCAAGCTCATTCAGAGACTGTCCCATCGTGGGACCTACCTTCAGCAAGCTCATTCAGAGACTGTCCCACCGTGGGACCCACCTTCAGCAAGCTCATTCAGAGACTGTCCCACCGTGGGACCCACCTTCAGCAAGCTCATTCAGAGACTGTCCCACCGTGGGACCCACCTTCAGCAAGCTCATTCAGAGACTGTCCCACCGTGGGACCCACCTTCAGCAAGCTCATTCAGAGACTGTCCCACCGTGGGACCCACCTTCAGCAAGCTCATTCAGAGACTGTCCCACCGTGGGACCCACCTTCAGCAAGCTCATTCAGAGACTGTCCCACCGTGGGACCCACCTTCAGCAAGCTCATTCAGAGACTGTCCCAGCGTGGGACCCACCTTCAGCAAGCTCATTCAGAAACTGTCCCACCGTGTGACCCACCTTCAGCAAGCTCATTCAGATACTGTCCCACCGTGTGACCCACCTTCAGCAAGCTCATTCAGAAACTGTCCCAGCGTGGGATCCACCTTCAGCAAGCTCATTCAGATACTGTCCCACCGTGGGATCCACCTTCAGCAAGCTCATTCAGAGACTGTCCCACCGTGTGACCCACCTTCAGCAAGCTCATTCAGATACTGTCCCAGCGTGGGATCCACCTTCAGCAAGCTCATTCAGAGACTGTCCCACCGTGTGACCCACCTTCAGCAAGCTCATTCAGATACTGTCCCACCGTGTGACCCACCTTCAGCAAGCTCATTCAGAGACTGTCCCACCGTGTGACCCACCTTCAGCAAGCTCATTCAGAGACTGTCCCACCGTGGGACCCACCTTCAGCAAGCTCATTCAGATACTGTCCCAGCGTGGGATCCACCTTCAGCAAGCTCATTCAGATACTGTCCCACCGTGGGATCCACCTTCAGCAAGCTCATTCAGAGACTGTCCCACCATGGGACCCACATTCAGCAAGCTCATTCAGAGACTGTCCCACCGTGGGATCCACCTTCAGCAAGCTCATTCAGAGACTGTCCCACCGTGGGACCCACATTCAGCAAGCTCATTCAGATACTGTCCCACCGTGTGACCCACCTTCAGCAAGCTCATTCAGAAACAGTCCCACCGTGGGATCCACCTTCAGCAAGCTCATTCAGAGACTGTCCCACCGTGGGACCCACCTTCAGCAAGTTCATTCAGAGACTGTCCCAGCGTGTGACCCACCTTCAGCAAGCTCATTCAGAAACAGTCCCACCGTGGGATCCACCTTCAGCAAGCTCATTCAGAGACTGTCCCACCGTGGGACCCACATTCAGCAAGCTCATTCAGAGACTGTCCCATCGTGGGACCCACCTTCAGCAAGCTCATTCAGAGACTGTCCCAGCGTGGGATCGACCTTCAGCAAGCTCATTCAGAGACTGTCCCACCGTGGGACCCACCTTCAGCAAGCTCATTCAGAGACTGTCCCACCGTGGAACCCACATTCAGCAAGCTCATTCAGAGACTGTCCCACTGTGTGACCCACCTTCAGCAAGCTCATTCAGAGACTGTCCCACCGTGGGACCCACCTTCAGCAAGCTCATTCAGAGACTGTCCCAGCGTGGGACCCACCTTCAGCCAGCTCATTCAGAGACTGTCCCAGCGTGGGACCCACCTTCAGCAAGCTCATTCAGAGACTGTCCCACTGTGTGACCCACCTTCAGCAAGCTCATTCAGAGACTGTCCCACCGTGGGACCCACCTTCAGCAAGCTCATTCAGAGACTGTCCCACTGTGTGACCCACCTTCAGCAAGCTCATTCAGAGACTGTCCCACCGTGGGACACACCTTCAGCAAGCTCATTCAGAGACTGTCCCACCGTGGGACCCACCTTCAGCAAGCTCATTCAGAGACTGTCCCACCGTGGGATCCACCTTCAGCAAGCTCATTCAGAGACTGTCCCACCGTGGGACCCACATTCAGCAAGCTCATTCAGAGACTGTCCCTCCGTGGGACCCACCTTCAGCAAGCTCATTCAGAGACTGTCCCACTGTGTGACCCACCTTCAGCAAGCTCATTCAGAGACTGCCCCACCGTGGGACCCACCTTCAGCAAGCTCATTCAGATACTGTCCCACCGTGTGACCCACCTTCAGCAAGCTCATTCAGAGACTGTCCCACCGTGTGACCCACCTTCAGCAAGCTCATTCAGATACTGTCCCACCGTGTGACCCACCTTCAGCAAGCTCATTCAGAAACTGTCCCACCGTGGGATCCACCTTCAGCAAGCTCATTCAGAGACTGTCCCAGCGTGGGACCCACATTCAGCAAGCTCATTCAGAGACTGTCCCAGCGTGGGACCCACCTTCAGCAAGCTCATTCAGAGACTGTCCCAGCGTGGGATCCACCTTCAGCAAGCTCATTCAGAGACTGTCCCACCGTGGGACCCACCTTCAGCAAGCTCATTCAGAGACTGTCCCACTGTGGGACCCACATTCAGCAAACTCATTCAGAGACTGTCCCAGCGTGGGACCCACCTTCAGCAAGCTCATTCAGAGACTGTCCCAGCGTGGGACCCACCTTCAGCAAGCTCACTCAGAGACTGTCCCTCCGTGGGACCCACCTTCAGCAAGCTCATTCAGAAACTGTCCCACTGTGGGACCCACCTTCAGCAAGCTCATTCAGAGACTGTCCCACCGTGTGACCCACCTTCAGCAAGCTCATTCAGAAACTGTCCCACTGTGGGACCCACCTTCAGCAAGCTCACTCAGAGACTGTCCCTCCGTGGGACCCACCTTCAGCAAGCTCATTCAGAGACTGTCCCACCGTGGGACCCACCTTCAGCAAGCTCATTCAGAGACTGTCCCACCGTGGGACCCACCTTCAGCAAGCTCATTCAGAGACTGTCCCACCGTGGGACCCACCTTCAGCAAGCTCATTCAGAGACTGTCCCACCGTGTGACCCACCTTCAGTAAGCTCATTCAGAAACTGTCCCATCATGTGACCCACCTTCAGCAAGCTCATTCAGAGACTGTCCCATCGTGGGACCCACCTTCAGGAAGCTCATTCAGAGACTGTCCCACCGTGGGACCCACCTTCAGCAAGCTTATTCAGAAACTGTCCCACCGTGCGATCCACCTTCAGCAAGCTCATTCAGAGAATGTCCCACCGTGGGATCCACCTTCAGCAAGCTCATTCAGAGACTGTCCCACCGTGGGACCCACATTCAGCAAGCTCATTCAGAGACTGTCCCACCGTGGGACCCACCTTCAGGAAGCTCATTCAGAGACTGTCCCACCGTGGGATCCACCTTCAGCAAGCTCATTCAGAGACTGTCCCACCGTGGGACCCACATTCAGCAAGCTCATTCAGAGACTGTCCCACCGTGGGACCCACCTTCAGCAAGCTCATTCAGAGACTGTCCCACCGCGGGACCCACCGTCAGCAAGCTCATTCAGAGACTGTCCCACCGTGGAACCCACCTTCAGCAAGCTCATTCAGAGAATGTCCCACCATGGGATCCACCTTCAGCAAGCTCATTCAGAGACTGTCCTACCGTGGGACCCACCTTCAGCAAGCTCATTCAGAGAATGTCCCACCGTGGGATCCACCTTCAGCAAGCTCATTCAGAGACTGTCCCACCGTGGGACCCACCTTCAGCAAGCTCATTCAGAGACTGTCCCACCGTGTGACCCACCTTCAGCAAGCTCATTCAGAGACTGTCCCACCGTGTGACCCACCTTCAGCAAGCTCATTCAGAGACTGTCCCACCGTGGGACCCACCTTCAGCAAGCTCATTCAGAGACTGTCCCACCGTGCGACCCACCTTCAGCAAGCTCATTCAGAGACGGTCCCACCGTGGGACCCACCTTCAGCAAGCTCATTCAAATACTGTCCCACCTTCAGCAAGCTCATTCAGAGACTGTCCCACCGTGTGACCCACCTTCAGCAAGCTCATTCAGAGACTGTCCCACCGTGTGACCCACCTTCAGCAAGCTCATTCAGAGACTGTCCCACCGTGGGACCCACCTTCAGCAAGCTCATTCAGAGACTGTCCCACCGTGTGACCCACCTTCAGCAAGCTCATTCAGAGACTGTCCCACCGTGGGACCCACCTTCAGCAAGCTCATTCAGAGACTGTCCCACCGTGGGACCCACCTTCAGCAAGCTCATTCAGAAACTGTCCCACCGTGGGACCCACCTTCGGCAAGCTGATTCAGAGACTGTCCCTCCGTGGGACCCACCCTCAGCAAGCTCATTCAGAGACTGTCCCACCGTGGAACCCACCTTCAGCAAGCTCATTCAGAGACTGTCCCACCGTGGGACCCACCTTCAGCAAGCTCATTCAGAGACTGTCCCACCGTGGAACCCACCTTCAGCAAGCTCATTCAGAGACTGTCCCACCGTGTGACCCACCTTCAGCAAGCTCATTCAGAGACTGTCCCACTGTGTGACCCACCTTCAGCAAGCTCATTCAGAGACTGTCCCACCGTGGGACCCACATTCAGCAAGCTCATTCAGAGACTGTCCCATCATGTGACCCACCTTCAGCAAGCTCATTCAGAGACTGTCCCACCGTGGGACCCACCTTCAGCAAGCTCATTCAGAGACTGTCCCACCGTGGGACCCACCTTCAGCAAGCTCATTCAGAGACTGTCCCACCGTGGGACCCACCTTCAGCAAGCTCATTCAGAGACTGTCCCACCGTGGGACCCACCTTCAGCAAGCTCATTCAGAGACTGTCCCACCGTGGGACCCACCTTCAGCAAGCTCATTCAGAAACTGTCCCACCGTGGGACCCACATTCAGCAAGCTCATTCAGAGACTGTCCCACCGTGGAACCCACCTTCAGCAAGCTCATTCAGAGACTGTCCCAGCGTGGGACCCACCTTCAGCAAGCTCATTCAGAGACTGTCCCACCGTGGGACCCACCTTCAGCAAGCTCATTCAGAGACTGTCCCACCGTGGAACCCACCTTCAGCAAGCTCATTCAGAGACTGTCCCACCGTGGAACCCACCTTCAGCAAGCTCATTCAGAAACTGTCCCACCGTGGGACCCACATTCAGCAAGCTCATTCAGAGACTGTCCCACCGTGGAACCCACCTTCAGCAAGCTCATTCAGAGACTGTCCCAGCGTGGGACCCACCTTCAGCAAGCTCATTCAGAGACTGTCCCACTGTGTGACCCACCTTCAGAAAGCTCATTCAGAGACTGTCCCACCGTGGGACCCACCTTCAGCAAGCTCATTCAGAGACTGACCCACCGTGGGACCCACCTTCAGCAAGCTCATTCAGAGACTGTCCCACTGTGTGACCCACCTTCAGAAAGCTCATTCAGAGACTGTCCCACCGTGGAACCCACCTTCAGCAAGCTCATTCAGAAACTGTCCCACCGTGGGACCCACCTTCAGCAAGCTCATTCAGAGACTGTCCCACTGTGTGACCCACCTTCAGCAAGCTCATTCAGGGACTGTCGCACCGTGTGACCCACCTTCAGCAAGCTCATTCAGAGACTGTCCCACTGTGTGACCCACCTTCAGCAAGCTCATTCAGAGACTGTCCCACTGTGTGACCCACCTTCAGCCATCTCATTCAGAGACTGTCCCACCGTGGAACCCACCTTCAGCAAGCTCATTCAGAGACTGTCCCAGCGTGGGACCCACCTTCAGCAAGCTCATTCAGAGACTGTCCCATTGTGTGACCCACCTTCAGCAAGCTCATTCAGAGACTGTCCCACCGTGGGACCCACCTTCAGCAAGCTCATTCAGAGACTGTCCCACTGTGGGACCCACCTTCAGCAAGCTCATTCAGAGATTGTCCCACTGTGTGACCCACCTTCAGCAAGCTCATTCAGAGACTGTCCCACCGTGGGACCCACCTTCAGCAAGCTCATTCAGAGACTGTCCCACTGTGGGACCCACCTTCAGCAAGCTCATTCAGAGACTGTCCCACTGTGTGACCCACCTTCAGCAAGCTCATTCAGAGACTGTCCCACCGTGGGACCCACCTTCAGCAAGCTCATTCAGAGACTGTCCCACCGTGGGACCCACCTTCAGCAAGCTCATTCAGAGACTGTCCCACCGTGGGACCCACCTTCAGCAAGCTCATTCAGAGACTGTCCCACTGTGGGACCCACCTTCAGCAAGCTCATTCAGAGACTGTCCCACTGTGTGACCCACCTTCAGCAAGCTCATTCAGAGACTGTCCCACCGTGGGACCCACCTTCAGCAAGCTCATTCAGAGACTGTCCCACCGTGGGACCCACCTTCAGCAAACTCATTCAGAGACTGTCCCACCGTGGGACCCACCTTCAGCAAGCTCATTCAGAGACTGTCCCACCGTGTGACCCACCTTCAGCAAGCTCATTCTGAGACTGTCCCACCGTGTGACCCACCTTCAGCAAGCTCATTCAGAAACTGTCCCAGCGTGGGACCCACCTTCAGCAAGCTCATTCAGAGACTGTCCCATCGTGTGACCCACCTTCAGCAAGCTCATTCAGAGACTGTCCCACCGTGTGACCCACCTTCAGCAAGCTCATTCTGAGACTGTCCCACCGTGTGACCCACCTTCAGCAAGCTCATTCAGAAACTGTCCCAGCGTGGGACCCACCTTCAGCAAGCTCATTCAGAGACTGTCCCACCGTGTGACCCACCTTCAGCAAGCTCATTCAGAGACTGTCCCACCGTGGGACCCACCTTCAGCAAGCTCATTCAGAGACTGTCCCACCGTGGGACCCACCTTCAGCAAGCTCATTCAGAGACTGTCCCACCGTGGAACCCACCTTCAGCAAGCTCATTCAGAGACTGTCCCACCATGGAACCCACCTTCAGCAAGCTCATTCAGAAACTGTCCCACCGTGGGACCCACATTCAGCAAGCTCATTCAGAGACTGTCCCACCGTGGAACCCACCTTCAGCAAGCTCATTCAGAGACTGTCCCAGCGTGGGACCCACCTTCAGCAAGCTCATTCAGAGACTGTCCCACTGTGTGACCCACCTTCAGAAAGCTCATTCAGAGACTGTCCCACCGTGGGACCCACCTTCAGCAAGCTCATTCAGAGACTGTCCCACCGTGGGACCCACCTTCAGCAAGCTCATTCAGAGACTGTCCCACTGTGTGACCCACCTTCAGAAAGCTCATTCAGAGACTGTCCCACCGTGGGACCCACATTCAGCAAGCTCATTCAGAAACTGTCCCACCGTGGGACCCACCTTCAGCAAGCTCATTCAGAGACTGTCCCACTGTGTGACCCACCTTCAGCAAGCTCATTCAGGGACTGTCGCACCGTGTGACCCACCTTCAGCAAGCTCATTCAGAGACTGTCCCACAGTGTGACCCACCTTCAGCAAGCTCATTCAGAGACTGTCCCACTGTGTGACCCACCTTCAGCCATCTCATTCAGAGACTGTCCCACCGTGGAACCCACCTTCAGCAAGCTCATTCAGAGACTGTCCCAGCGTGGGACCCACCTTCAGCAAGCTCATTCAGAGACTGTCCCATTGTGTGACCCACCTTCAGCAAGCTCATTCAGAGACTGTCCCACCGTGGGACCCACCTTCAGCAAGCTCATTCAGAGACTGTCCCACTGTGGGACCCACCTTCAGCAAGCTCATTCAGAGACTGTCCCACTGTGTGACCCACCTTCAGCAAGCTCATTCAGAGACTGTCCCACCGTGGGACCCACCTTCAGCAAGCTCATTCAGAGACTGTCCCACTGTGGGACCCACCTTCAGCAAGCTCATTCAGAGACTGTCCCACTGTGTGACCCACCTTCAGCAAGCTCATTCAGAGACTGTCCCACCGTGGGACCCACCTTCAGCAAGCTCATTCAGAGACTGTCCCACCGTGGGACCCACCTTCAGCAAACTCATTCAGAGACTGTCCCACCGTGGGACCCACCTTCAGCAAGCTCATTCAGAGACTGTCCCACCGTGTGACCCACCTTCAGCAAGCTCATTCTGAGACTGTCCCACCGTGGGACCCACCTTCAGCAAGCTCATTCAGAGACTGTCCCACCGTGGGCCCTACCTTCAGCTAGCTCATTCAGAGACTGTCCCACCGTGCGACCCACCTTCAGCAAGCTAATTCAGAGACTGTCCCACCGTGGGACCCACCTTCAGCAAGCTCATTCAGAGACTGTCCCACCGTGGGACCCACCTTCAGCAAGCTCATTCAGAGACTGTCCCACCGTGCGACCCACCTTCAGCAAGCTAATTCAGAGACTGTCCCACCGTGCGACCCACCTTCAGCAAGCTCATTCAGAGACTGTCGCACCGTGTGATCCACCTTCAGCAAGCTCATTCAGAGACTGTCCCAGCGTGGGACCCACCTTCAGCAAGCTCACTCAGAGACTGTCCCCCTGTGCGACCCACCTTCAGCAAGCTCATTCAGAGACTGTCCCACCGTGTGACCCACCTTCAGCAAGCTCATTCAGAGACTGTCCCACCGTGTGACCCACCTTCAGCAAGCTCATTCAGAGACTGTCCCACCGTGGGACCCACCTTCAGCAAGCTCATTCAGAGACTGTCCCATTGTGTGACCCACCTTCAGCAAGCTCATTCAGAGACTGTCCCACCGTGGGACCCACCTTCAGCAAGCTCATTCAGAGACTGTGCCACCGTGGGACCCACCTTCAGCAAGCTCATTCAGAGACTGTCCCACCGTGGGACCCACCTTCAGCAAGCTCATTCAGAGACTGTCCCACCGTGGAACCCACCTTCAGCAAGCTCATTCAGAGACTGTCCCACCGTGGGACCCACCTTCAGCAAGCTCATTCAGAGACTGTCCCTCCGTGGGACCCACCTTCAGCAAGCTCATTCAGAGACTGTCCCACCGTGGGACCCACCATCAGCAAGCTCATTCAGAGACTGCCCCACTGTGTGACCCACCTTCAGCAAGCTCATTCAGAGACTGTCCCACCGTGGGACCCACCTTCAGCAAGCTCATTCAGAGACTGTCCCATCGTGTGACCCACCTTCAGCAAGCTCATTCAGAGACTGTCCCACCGTGGGACCCACCTTCAGCAAGCTCATTCAGAGACTGTCCCACCGTGGGACCCACCTTCAGCAAGCTCATTCAGAGACTGCCCCACTGTGTGACCCACCTTCAGCAAGCTCATTCAGAGACTGTCCCACTGTGTGACCCACCTTCAGCAAGCTCATTCAGAGACTGTCCCACCGTGGGACCCACCTTCAGCAAGCTCATTCAGAGACTGTCCCACTGTGTGACCCACCTTCAGCAAGCTCATTCAGAGACTATCCCACCGTGGGACCCACCTTCAGCAAGCTCATTCAGAAACTGTCCCCCCGTGGGACCCACCTTCAGGAAGCTCATTCAGAGACTGTCCCACCGTGGGACCCACCTTCAGCAAGCTCATTCAGAGACTGTCCCACTGTGTGACCCACCTTCAGCAAGCTCATTCAGAGACTGTCCCACCGTGGGACCCACCTTCAGCAAGCTCATTCAGAGACTGTCCCACCGTGGGACCCACCTTCAGCAAGCTCATTCAGAAACTGTCCCCCCGTGTGACCCACCTTCAGCAAGCTCATTCAGAGACTGTCCCACCGTGGGACCCACCTTCAGCAAGCTAATTCAGAGACTGTCCCATCGTGGGACCCGCCTGCAGCAAACTCATTCAGAGACTGTCCCACCGTGGGACCCACCTTCAGCAAGCTCATTCAGAGACTGTCCCACCATGTGACCCACCTTCAGCAAGCTCATTCAGAGACTGTCCCACCATGTGACCCACCTTCAGCAAGCTCATTCAGAGACTGTCCCACCGTGGGACCCACCTTCAGCAAGCTAATTCAGAGACTGTCCCATCGTGGGACCCGCCTGCAGCAAACTCATTCAGAGACTGTCCCACCGTGGGACCCACCTTCAGCAAGCTCATTCAGAGACTGTCCCACCATGTGACCCACCTTCAGCAAGCTCATTCAGAGACTGTCCCATCGTGGGACGCGCCTGCAGCAAACTCATTCAGAGACTGTCCCACCGTGGGACCCACCTTCAGCAAGCTCATTCAGAGACTGTCCCACCATGTGACCCACCTTCAGCAAGCTCATTCAGAGACTGTCCCACCATGTGACCCACCTTCAGCAAGCTCATTCAGAGACTGTCCCACTGTGGGACCCACCTTCAGCAAGCTCATTCAGAGACTGTCCCTCCGTGGGACCCACCTTCAGCAAGCTCATTCAGAGACTGTCCCACCGTGCGACCCACCTTCAGCAAGCTCATTCAGAGACTGTCCCACCGTGGGATCCACCTTCAGCAAGCTCATTCAGAGACTGTCCCACCGTGTGACCAACCTTCAGCAAGCTCATTCAGAGACTGTCCCACCGTGCGACCCACCTTCAGCAAGCTCATTCAGAGACTGTCCCACCGTGGGACCCACCTTCAGCAAGCTCATTCAGAGACAGTCCCATCATGTGACCCACCTTCAGCAAGCTCATTCAGAGACTGTCCCACCGTGGGACCCACCTTCAGCAAGCTCATTCAGAGACTGTCCCATCATGTGACCCACCTTCAGCAAGCTCATTCAGAGACTGTCCCACCGTGGGACCCACCTTCAGCAAGCTCATTCAGAGACTGTCCCATCATGTGACCCACCTTCAGCAAGCTCATTCAGAGACTGTCCCACCGTGGGACCCACCTTCAGGAAGCTCATTCAGAGACTGTCCCACCGTGGGACCCACCTTCAGCAAGCTCATTCAGAAACTGTCCCCCCGTGGGACCCACCTTCAGGAAGCTCATTCAGAGACTGTCCCACCGTGGGACCCACATTCAGCAAGCTCATTCAGATACTGTCCCACCGTGTGACCCACCTTCAGCAAGCTCATTCAGAGACTGTCCCACCGTGGGACCCACCTTCAGCAAGCTCATTCAGAGACTGTCCCACCGTGGAACCCACCTTCAACAAGCTCATTCAGAGACTGTCCCACCGTGGAACCCACCTTCAGCAAGCTCATTCAGAGACTGTCCCACCGTGGAACCCACCTTCAGCAAGCTCATTCAGAGACTGTCCCACCGTGGGACCCACCTTCAGCAAACTCATTCAGAGACTGTCCCACTGTGGGACCCACCTTCAGCAAGCTCATTCAGAGACTGTCCCACCGTGGGACCCACCTTCAGCAAGCTCATTCAGAGACTGTCCCACCGTGGGACCCACCTTCAGCAAGCTCATTCAGAGACTGTCCCACCGTGGGACCCACCTTCAGCAAACTCATTCAGAGACTGTCCCACCGTGGGACCCACCTTCAGCAAGCTCATTCAGAGACTGTCCCATCGTGGGACCCACCTTCAGCAAGCTCATTCAGAGACTGTCCCACGGTGGGACCCACCTTCAGCAAGCTCATTCAGAGACTGTCCCACCGTGGGACCCACCTTCAGCAAGCTCATTCAGAGACTGTCCCACCGTGGGACCCACCTTCAGCAAGCTCATTCAGAGACTGTCCCACCGTGGGACCCACCTTCAGCAAGCTCATTCAGAGACTGTCCCACCGTGGGACCCACCTTCAGCAAGCTCATTCAGAGACTGTCCCACCGTGGGACCCACCTTCAGCAAGCTCATTCAGAGACTGTCCCACCGTGGGACCCACCTTCAGCAAGCTCATTCAGAGACTGTCCCAGCGTGGGACCCACCTTCAGCAAGCTCATTCAGAAACTGTCCCACCGTGTGACCCACCTTCAGCAAGCTCATTCAGATACTGTCCCACCGTGTGACCCACCTTCAGCAAGCTCATTCAGAAACTGTCCCAGCGTGGGATCCACCTTCAGCAAGCTCATTCAGATACTGTCCCACCGTGGGATCCACCTTCAGCAAGCTCATTCAGAGACTGTCCCACCGTGTGACCCACCTTCAGCAAGCTCATTCAGATACTGTCCCAGCGTGGGATCCACCTTCAGCAAGCTCATTCAGAGACTGTCCCACCGTGTGACCCACCTTCAGCAAGCTCATTCAGATACTGTCCCACCGTGTGACCCACCTTCAGCAAGCTCATTCAGAGACTGTCCCACCGTGTGACCCACCTTCAGCAAGCTCATTCAGAGACTGTCCCACCGTGGGACCCACCTTCAGCAAGCTCATTCAGATACTGTCCCAGCGTGGGATCCACCTTCAGCAAGCTCATTCAGATACTGTCCCACCTTGGGATCCACCTTCAGCAAGCTCATTCAGAGACTGTCCCACCATGGGACCCACATTCAGCAAGCTCATTCAGAGACTGTCCCACCGTGGGATCCACCTTCAGCAAGCTCATTCAGAGACTGTCCCACCGTGGGACCCACATTCAGCAAGCTCATTCAGATACTGTCCCACCGTGTGACCCACCTTCAGCAAGCTCATTCAGAAACAGTCCCACCGTGGGATCCACCTTCAGCAAGCTCATTCAGAGACTGTCCCACCGTGGGACCCACCTTCAGCAAGTTCATTCAGAGACTGTCCCAGCGTGTGACCCACCTTCAGCAAGCTCATTCAGAAACAGTCCCACCGTGGGATCCACCTTCAGCAAGCTCATTCAGAGACTGTCCCACCGTGGGACCCACATTCAGCAAGCTCATTCAGAGACTGTCCCATCGTGGGACCCACCTTCAGCAAGCTCATTCAGAGACTGTCCCAGCGTGGGATCGACCTTCAGCAAGCTCATTCAGAGACTGTCCCACCGTGGGACCCACCTTCAGCAAGCTCATTCAGAGACTGTCCCACCGTGGAACCCACATTCAGCAAGCTCATTCAGAGACTGTCCCACTGTGTGACCCACCTTCAGCAAGCTCATTCAGAGACTGTCCCACCGTGGGACCCACCTTCAGCAAGCTCATTCAGAGACTGTCCCAGCGTGGGACCCACCTTCAGCCAGCTCATTCAGAGACTGTCCCAGCGTGGGACCCACCTTCAGCAAGCTCATTCAGAGACTGTCCCACTGTGTGACCCACCTTCAGCAAGCTCATTCAGAGACTGTCCCACCGTGGGACCCACCTTCAGCAAGCTCATTCAGAGACTGTCCCACTGTGTGACCCACCTTCAGCAAGCTCATTCAGAGACTGTCCCACCGTGGGACACACCTTCAGCAAGCTCATTCAGAGACTGTCCCACCGTGGGACCCACCTTCAGCAAGCTCATTCAGAGACTGTCCCACCGTGGGATCCACCTTCAGCAAGCTCATTCAGAGACTGTCCCACCGTGGGACCCACATTCAGCAAGCTCATTCAGAGACTGTCCCTCCGTGGGACCCACCTTCAGCAAGCTCATTCAGAGACTGTCCCACTGTGTGACCCACCTTCAGCAAGCTCATTCAGAGACTGCCCCACCGTGGGACCCACCTTCAGCAAGCTCATTCAGATACTGTCCCACCGTGTGACCCACCTTCAGCAAGCTCATTCAGAGACTGTCCCACCGTGTGACCCACCTTCAGCAAGCTCATTCAGATACTGTCCCACCGTGTGACCCACCTTCAGCAAGCTCATTCAGAAACTGTCCCACCGTGGGATCCACCTTCAGCAAGCTCATTCAGAGACTGTCCCAGCGTGGGACCCACATTCAGCAAGCTCATTCAGAGACTGTCCCAGCGTGGGACCCACCTTCAGCAAGCTCATTCAGAGACTGTCCCAGCGTGGGATCCACCTTCAGCAAGCTCATTCAGAGACTGTCCCACTGTGGGACCCACATTCAGCAAGCTCATTCAGAGACTGTCCCAGCGTGGGACCCACCTTCAGCAAGCTCATTCAGAGACTGTCCCAGCGTGGGACCCACCTTCAGCAAGCTCACTCAGAGACTGTCCCTCCGTGGGACCCACCTTCAGCAAGCTCATTCAGAAACTGTCCCACTGTGGGACCCACCTTCAGCAAGCTCATTCAGAGACTGTCCCACCGTGTGACCCACCTTCAGCAAGCTCATTCAGAAACTGTCCCACTGTGGGACCCACCTTCAGCAAGCTCACTCAGAGACTGTCCCTCCGTGGGACCCACCTTCAGCAAGCTCATTCAGAGACTGTCCCACCGTGGGACCCACCTTCAGCAAGCTCATTCAGAGACTGTCCCACCGTGGGACCCACCTTCAGCAAGCTCATTCAGAGACTGTCCCACCGTGGGACCCACCTTCAGCAAGCTCATTCAGAGACTGTCCCACCGTGTGACCCACCTTCAGTAAGCTCATTCAGAAACTGTCCCATCATGTGACCCACCTTCAGCAAGCTCATTCAGAGACTGTCCCATCGTGGGACCCACCTTCAGGAAGCTCATTCAGAGACTGTCCCACCGTGGGACCCACCTTCAGCAAGCTCATTCAGAGACTGTCCCACCGTGGGACCCACATTCAGCAAGCTCATTCAGAGACTGTCCCACCGTGGGACCCACCTTCAGCAAGCTCATTCAGAGACTGTCCCACCGCGGGACCCACCGTCAGCAAGCTCATTCAGAGACTGTCCCACCGTGGAACCCACCTTCAGCAAGCTCATTCAGAGAATGTCCCACCATGGGATCCACCTTCAGCAAGCTCATTCAGAGACTGTCCTACCGTGGGACCCACCTTCAGCAAGCTCATTCAGAGAATGTCCCACCGTGGGATCCACCTTCAGCAAGCTCATTCAGAGACTGTCCCACCGTGGGACCCACCTTCAGCAAGCTCATTCAGAGACTGTCCCACCGTGTGACCCACCTTCAGCAAGCTCATTCAGAGACTGTCCCACCGCGGGACCCACCGTCAGCAAGCTCATTCAGAGACTGTCCCACCGTGGAACCCACCTTCAGCAAGCTCATTCAGAGAATGTCCCACCATGGGATCCACCTTCAGCAAGCTCATTCAGAGACTGTCCTACCGTGGGACCCACCTTCAGCAAGCTCATTCAGAGAATGTCCCACCGTGGGATCCACCTTCAGCAAGCTCATTCAGAGACTGTCCCACCGTGGGACCCACCTTCAGCAAGCTCATTCAGAGACTGTCCCACCGTGTGACCCACCTTCAGCAAGCTCATTCAGAGACTGTCCCACCGTGGGACCCACCTTCAGCAAGCTCATTCAGAGACTGTCCCACCGTGCGACCCACCTTCAGCAAGCTCATTCAGAGACGGTCCCACCGTGGGACCCACCTTCAGCAAGCTCATTCAGAGACTGTCCCACCGTGGGACCCACCTTCAGCAAGCTCATTCAGAGACTGTCCCACTGTGTGACCCACCTTCAGCAAGCTCATTCAGGGACTGTCCCACCGTGGGACCCACCTTCAGCAAGCTCATTCAGAAACTGTCCCACCGTGGGACCCACCTTCAGCAAGCTCATTCAGAGACTGTCCCTCCGTGGGACCCACCCTCAGCAAGCTCATTCAGAGACTGTCCCACCGTGGAACCCACCTTCAGCAAGCTCATTCAGAGACTGTCCCACTGTGTGACCCACCTTCAGCAAGCTCATTCAGAGACTGTCCCACCGTGGGACCCACATTCAGCAAGCTCATTCAGAGACTGTCCCATCATGTGACCCACCTTCAGCAAGCTCATTCAGAGACTGTCCCACCGTGGGACCCACCTTCAGCAAGCTCATTCAGAGACTGTCCCACCGTGGGACCCACCTTCAGCAAGCTCATTCAGAGACTGTCCCACCGTGGGACCCACCTTCAGCAAGCTCATTCAGAGACTGTCCCACCGTGGGACCCACCTTCAGCAAGCTCATTCAGAGACTGTCCCACCGTGGAACCCACCTTCAGCAAGCTCATTCAGAGACTGTCCCACCGTGGGACCCACCTTCAGCAAGCTCATTCAGAAACTGTCCCACCGTGGGACCCACATTCAGCAAGCTCATTCAGAGACTGTCCCACCGTGGAACCCACCTTCAGCAAGCTCATTCAGAGACTGTCCCAGCGTGGGACCCACCTTCAGCAAGCTCATTCAGAGACTGTCCCACCGTGGGACCCACCTTCAGCAAGCTCATTCAGAGACTGTCCCACCGTGGAACCCACCTTCAGCAAGCTCATTCAGAGACTGTCCCACCGTGGAACCCACCTTCAGCAAGCTCATTCAGAAACTGTCCCACCGTGGGACCCACATTCAGCAAGCTCATTCAGAGACTGTCCCACCGTGGAACCCACCTTCAGCAAGCTCATTCAGAGACTGTCCCAGCGTGGGACCCATCTTCAGCAAGCTCATTCAGAGACTGTCCCACTGTGTGACCCACCTTCAGAAAGCTCATTCAGAGACTGTCCCACCGTGGGACCCACCTTCAGCAAGCTCATTCAGAGACTGTCCCACCGTGGGACCCACCTTCAGCAAGCTCATTCAGAGACTGTCCCACTGTGTGACCCACCTTCAGAAAGCTCATTCAGAGACTGTCCCACCGTGGAACCCACCTTCAGCAAGCTCATTCAGAAACTGTCCCACCGTGGGACCCACCTTCAGCAAGCTCATTCAGAGACTGTCCCACCGTGGGACCCACCTTCAGCAAGCTCATTCAGAGACTGTCCCACTGTGTGACCCACCTTCAGCAAGCTCATTCAGGGACTGTCGCACCGTGTGACCCACCTTCAGCAAGCTCATTCAGAGACTGTCCCACTGTGTGACACACCTTCAGCAAGCTCATTCAGAGACTGTCCCACTGTGTGACCCACCTTCAGCCATCTCATTCAGAGACTGTCCCACCGTGGAACCCACCTTCAGCAAGCTCATTCAGAGACTGTCCCAGCGTGGGACCCACCTTCAGCAAGCTCATTCAGAGACTGTCCCATTGTGTGACCCACCTTCAGCAAGCTCATTCAGAGACTGTCCCACCGTGGGACCCACCTTCAGCAAGCTCATTCAGAGACTGTCCCACTGTGGGACCCACCTTCAGCAAGCTCATTCAGAGACTGTCCCACTGTGTGACCCACCTTCAGCAAGCTCATTCAGAGACTGTCCCACCGTGGGACCCACCTTCAGCAAGCTCATTCAGAGACTGTCCCACTGTGGGACCCACCTTCAGCAAGCTCATTCAGAGACTGTCCCACTGTGTGACCCACCTTCAGCAAGCTCATTCAGAGACTGTCCCACCGTGGGACCCACCTTCAGCAAGCTCATTCAGAGACTGTCCCACCGTGGGACCCACCTTCAGCAAACTCATTCAGAGACTGTCCCACCGTGGGACCCACCTTCAGCAAGCTCATTCAGAGACTGTCCCACCGTGTGACCCACCTTCAGCAAGCTCATTCTGAGACTGTCCCACCGTGTGACCCACCTTCAGCAAGCTCATTCAGAAACTGTCCCAGCGTGGGACCCACCTTCAGCAAGCTCATTCAGAGACTGTCCCATCGTGTGACCCACCTTCAGCAAGCTCATTCAGAGACTGTCCCACCGTGTGACCCACCTTCAGCAAGCTCATTCTGAGACTGTCCCACCGTGTGACCCACCTTCAGCAAGCTCATTCAGAAACTGTCCCAGCGTGGGACCCACCTTCAGCAAGCTCATTCAGAGACTGTCCCACCGTGTGACCCACCTTCAGCAAGCTCATTCAGAGACTGTCCCACCGTGGGACCCACCTTCAGCAAGCTCATTCAGAGACTGTCCCACCGTGGGACCCACCTTCAGCAAGCTCATTCAGAGACTGTCCCACCGTGGAACCCACCTTCAGCAAGCTCATTCAGAGACTGTCCCACCGTGGAACCCACCTTCAGCAAGCTCATTCAGAAACTGTCCCACCGTGGGACCCACATTCAGCAAGCTCATTCAGAGACTGTCCCACCGTGGAACCCACCTTCAGCAAGCTCATTCAGAGACTGTCCCAGCGTGGGACCCACCTTCAGCAAGCTCATTCAGAGACTGTCCCACTGTGTGACCCACCTTCAGAAAGCTCATTCAGAGACTGTCCCACCGTGGGACCCACCTTCAGCAAGCTCATTCAGAGACTGTCCCACCGTGGGACCCACCTTCAGCAAGCTCATTCAGAGACTGTCCCACTGTGTGACCCACCTTCAGAAAGCTCATTCAGAGACTGTCCCACCGTGGAACCCACCTTCAGCAAGCTCATTCAGAAACTGTCCCACCGTGGGACCCACCTTCAGCAAGCTCATTCAGAGACTGTCCCACTGTGTGACCCACCTTCAGCAAGCTCATTCAGGGACTGTCGCACCGTGTGACCCACCTTCAGCAAGCTCATTCAGAGACTGTCCCACTGTGTGACCCACCTTCAGCAAGCTCATTCAGAGACTGTCCCACTGTGTGACCCACCTTCAGCCATCTCATTCAGAGACTGTCCCACCGTGGAACCCACCTTCAGCAAGCTCATTCAGAGACTGTCCCAGCGTGGGACCCACCTTCAGCAAGCTCATTCAGAGACTGTCCCATTGTGTGACCCACCTTCAGCAAGCTCATTCAGAGACTGTCCCACCGTGGGACCCACCTTCAGCAAGCTCATTCAGAGACTGTCCCACTGTGGGACCCACCTTCAGCAAGCTCATTCAGAGACTGTCCCACTGTGTGACCCACCTTCAGCAAGCTCATTCAGAGACTGTCCCACCGTGGGACCCACCTTCAGCAAGCTCATTCAGAGACTGTCCCACTGTGGGACCCACCTTCAGCAAGCTCATTCAGAGACTGTCCCACTGTGTGACCCACCTTCAGCAAGCTCATTCAGAGACTGTCCCACCGTGGGACCCACCTTCAGCAAGCTCATTCAGAGACTGTCCCACCGTGGGACCCACCTTCAGCAAACTCATTCAGAGACTGTCCCACCGTGGGACCCACCTTCAGCAAGCTCATTCAGAGACTGTCCCACCGTGTGACCCACCTTCAGCAAGCTCATTCTGAGACTGTCCCACCGTGGGACCCACCTTCAGCAAGCTCATTCAGAGACTGTCCCACCGTGGGACCTACCTTCAGCTAGCTCATTCAGAGACTGTCCCACCGTGCGACCCACCTTCAGCAAGCTAATTCAGAGACTGTCCCACCGTGGGACCCACCTTCAGCAAGCTCATTCAGAGACTGTCCCAGCGTGGGACCCACCTTCAGCAAGCTCATTCAGAGACTGTCCCACCGTGGGACCCACCTTCAGCAAGCTCATTCAGAGACTGTCCCACCGTGCGACCCACCTTCAGCAAGCTAATTCAGAGACTGTCCCACCGTGCGACCCACCTTCAGCAAGCTCATTCAGAGACTGTCGCACCGTGTGATCCACCTTCAGCAAGCTCATTCAGAGACTGTCCCAGCGTGGGACCCACCTTCAGCAAGCTCACTCAGAGACTGTCCCCCTGTGCGACCCACCTTCAGCAAGCTCATTCAGAGACTGTCCCACCGTGTGACCCACCTTCAGCAAGCTCATTCAGAGACTGTCCCACCGTGTGACCCACCTTCAGCAAGCTCATTCAGAGACTGTCCCACCGTGGGACCCACCTTCAGCAAGCTCATTCAGAGACTGTCCCATTGTGTGACCCACCTTCAGCAAGCTCATTCAGAGACTGTCCCACCGTGGGACCCACCTTCAGCAAGCTCATTCAGAGACTGTGCCACCGTGGGACCCACCTTCAGCAAGCTCATTCAGAGACTGTCCCACCGTGGGACCCACCTTCAGCAAGCTCATTCAGAGACTGTCCCACCGTGGAACCCACCTTCAGCAAGCTCATTCAGAGACTGTCCCACCGTGGGACCCACCTTCAGCAAGCTCATTCAGAGACTGTCCCTCCGTGGGACCCACCTTCAGCAAGCTCATTCAGAGACTGTCCCACCGTGGGACCCACCATCAGCAAGCTCATTCAGAGACTGCCCCACTGTGTGACCCACCTTCAGCAAGCTCATTCAGAGACTGTCCCACTGTGTGACCCACCTTCAGCAAGCTCATTCAGAGACTGTCCCACTGTGTGACCCACCTTCAGCAAGCTCATTCAGAGACTATCCCACCGTGGGACCCACCTTCGGCAAGCTCATTCAGAAACTGTCCCCCCGTGGGACCCACCTTCAGGAAGCTCATTCAGAGACTGTCCCACCGTGGGACCCACCTTCAGCAAGCTCATTCAGAGACTGTCCCACTGTGTGACCCACCTTCAGCAAGCTCATTCAGAGACTGTCCCACCGTGGGACCCACCTTCAGCAAGCTCATTCAGAGACTGTCCCACCGTGGGACCCACATTCAGCAAGCTCATTCAGAGACTGTCCCACCGTGGAACCCACCTTCAGCAAGCTCATTCAGAAACTGTCCCCCCGTGGGACCCACCTTCAGCAAGCTCACTCAGAGACTGTCCCACCGTGGGACCCACCTTCAGGAAGCTCATTCAGAGACTGTCCCACCGTGGGACCCACCTTCAGCAAGCTCACTCAGAGACTGTCCCACTGTGTGACCCACCTTCAGCAAGCTCATTCAGAGACTGTCCCACTGTGTGACCCACCTTCAGCAAGCTCATTCAGAAACTGTCCCACCGTGGGATCCACCTTCAGCAAGCTCATTCAGAGACTGTCCCACCGTGGAACCCACCTTCAGCAAGCTCATTCAGAGACTGTCCCACCGTGGGACCCACCTTCAGCAAGCTCATTCAGAGACTGTCCCACCGTGTGACCCACCTTCAGCAAGCTCATTCAGAGACTGTCGCACCGTGGGACCCACATTCAGCAAGCTCATTCAGAGACTGTCCCAGCGTGGGACCCACCTTCAGCAAGCTCATTCAGAGACTGTCCCAGCGTGGGACCCACCTTCAGCAAGCTCATTCAGAGACTGTCCCACTGTGTGACCCACCTTCAGCAAGCTCATTCAGAGACTGTCCCACCGTGGGACCCACCTTCAGCAAGCTCATTCAGAGACTGTCCCACCGTGTGACCCACCTTCAGCAAGCTCATTCAGAAACTGTCCCACCGTGGGATCCACCTTCAGCAAGCTCATTCAGAGACTGTCCCACCGTGGGACCCACCTTCAGCAAGCTCATTCAGAAACTGTCCCACCGTGGGATCCACCTTCAGCAAGCTCATTCAGAGACTGTCCCACCGTGGGACCCACATTCAGCAAGCTCATTCAGAGACTGTCCCACCGTGGGACCCACATTCAGCAAGCTCATTCAGAGACTGTCCCACCGTGGGACCCACATTCAGCAAGCTCATTCAGAGACTGTCCCACCGTGGGACCCACATTCAGCAAGCTCATTCAGAGACTGTCCCACCGTGTGACCCACCTTCAGAAAGCTCATTCAGAGACTGCCCCACTGTGGGACCCACCTTCACCAAGCTCATTCAGAGACTGTCCCACCGTGGGACCCACATTCAGCAAGCTCATTCAGAGACTGCCCCACTGTGGGACCCACCTTCAGCAAGCTCATTCAGAGACTGTCCCACCGTGTGACCCACCTTCAGCAAGCTCATTCAGAGACTGTCCCAGCGTGGGACCCACCTTCAGCAAGCTCATTCAGAGACTGTCCCACTGTGTGACCCACATTCAGCAAGCTCATTCAGAGACTGTCCCACCGTGGGACCCACCTTCAGCAAGCTCATTCAGAGACTGTCCCAGCGTGGGACCCACATTCAGCAAGCTCATTCAGAGACTGTCCCACCGTGGAACCCACCTTCAGCAAGCTCATTCAGAGACTGTCCCACCGTGTGACCCACCTTCAGCAAGCTCATTCAGAGACTGTCCCACCGTGGGACCCACCTTCAGCAAGCTCATTCAGAGACTGTCCCACCGTGTGACCCACCTTCAGCAAGCTCATTCAGAGACTGTCCCACCGTGGGACCCACCTTCAGCAAGCTCATTCAGAGACTGTCCCACCGTGGGACCCACCTTCAGCAAGCTCATTCAGAGACTGTCCCACCGTGGGACCCACCTTCAGCAAGCTCATTCAGAGACTGTCCCAGCGTGGGACCCACCTTCAGCAAGCTCATTCAGAGACTGCCCCACTGTGTGACCCACCTTCAGCAAGCTCACTCAGAGACTGTCCTACCGTGGGACCCACCTTCAGCAAGCTCATTCAGAGACTGTCCCACCGTGGGACCCACCTTCAGCAAGCTCATTCAGAGACTGTCCCACCGTGGGACCCACATTCAGCAAGCTCATTCAGAGACTGTCCCAGCGTGGGACCCACCTTCAGCAAGCTCATTCAGAAACTGTCCCACCGTGTGACCCACCTTCAGCAAGCTCATTCAGAGACTCTCCCAGCGTGGGACCCACCTTCAGCAAGCTCATTCAGAGACTGTCCCACCGTGTGACCCACCTTCAGCAAGCTCATTCAGAGACTGTCCCAGCGTGGGACCCACATTCAGCAAGCTCATTCAGAGACTGTCCCACCGTGGGACCCACCTTCAGCAAGCTCATTCAGAAACTGTCCCACCGTGGGACCCACCTTCAGCAAGCTCATTCAGAGACTGTCCCACCGTGGGACCCACCTTCAGCAAGCTCATTCACAGACTGTCCCATTGTGTGACCAACCCTCAGCAAGCTCATTCAGAGACTGTCCCACCGTGGGACCCACCTTCAGCAAGCTCATTCAGAGACTGTGCCACCGTGGGACCCACCTTCAGCAAGCTCATTCAGAGACTGTCCCACCGTGGGACCCACCTTCAGCAAGCTCATTCAGAGACTGTCCCACCGTGGAACCCACCTTCAGCAAGCTCATTCAGAGACTGTCCCACCGTGTGACCCACCTTCAGCAAGCTCATTCAGAGACTGTCCCACCGTGGGACCCACCTTCAGCAAGCTCATTCAGAGACTGTCCCTCCGTGGGACCCACCTTCAGCAAGCTCATTCAGAGACTGTCCCACTGTGGGACCCACCTTCAGCAAGCTCATTCAGAGACTGCCCCACTGTGGGACCCACCTTCAGCAAGCTCATTCAGAGACTGCCCCACTGTGTGACCCACCTTCAGCAAGCTCATTCAGAGACTGTCCCACTGTGTGACCCACCTTCAGCAAGCTCATTCAGAGACTGTCCCACTGTTGACCCACCTTCAGCAAGCTCATTCAGAGACTGTCCCACCGTGGGACCCACCTTCAGCAAGCTCATTCAGAGACTGTCCCAGCGTGGGACCCACCTTCAGCAAGCTCATTCAGAGACTGTCCCACCGTGTGACCCACCTTCAGCAAGCTCATTCAGAGACTGTCCCATCATGGGACCCACCTTCAGCAAGCTCATTCAGAAACTGTCCCCCCGTGGGACCCACCTTCAGGAAGCTCATTCAGAGACTGTCCCACCGTGGGACCCACCTTCAGCAAGCTCATTCAGAGACTGTCCCACCGTGGGACCCACCTTCAGCAAGCTCATTCAGAGACTGTCCCACCGTGGGACCCACATTCAGCAAGCTCATTCAGAGACTGTCCCACCGTGGAACCCACCTTCAGCAAGCTCATTCAGAAACTGTCCCCCCGTGGGACCCACCTTCAGCAAGCTCATTCAGAGACTGCCCCACGGTGTGACCCACCTTCAGCAAGCTCATTCAGAGACTGTCCCACCGTGGGACCCACCTTCAGGAAGCTCATTCAGAGACTGTCCCACCGTGGGACCCACCTTCAGCAAGCTCACTCAGAGACTGTCCCACTGTGTGACCCACCTTCAGCAAGCTCATTCAGAGACTGTCCCACTGTGTGACCCACCTTCAGCAAGCTCATTCAGAAACTGTCCCACCGTGGGATCCACCTTCAGCAAGCTCATTCAGAGACTGTCCCACCGTGGAACCCACCTTCAGCAAGCTCATTCAGAGACTGTCCCACCGTGGGACCCACCTTCAGCAAGCTCATTCAGAGACTGTCCCACCGTGTGACCCACCTTCAGCAAGCTCATTCAGAGACTGTCGCACCGTGGGACCCACATTCAGCAAGCTCATTCAGAGACTGTCCCAGCGTGGGACCCACCTTCAGCAAGCTCATTCAGAGACTGTCCCAGCGTGGGACCCACCTTCAGCAAGCTCATTCAGAGACTGTCCCACTGTGTGACCCACCTTCAGCAAGCTCATTCAGAGACTGTCCCACCGTGGGACCCACCTTCAGCAAGCTCATTCAGAGACTGTCCCACTGTGTGACCCACCTTCAGCAAGCTCATTCAGAGACTGTCCCACCGTGGGACCCACCTTCAGCAAGCTCATTCAGAGACTGTCCCACCGTGTGACCCACCTTCAGCAAGCTCATTCAGAAACTGTCCCACCGTGGGATCCACCTTCAGCAAGCTCATTCAGAGACTGTCCCACCGTGGGACCCACATTCAGCAAGCTCATTCAGAGACTGTCCCAGCGTGGGACCCACCTTCAGCAAGCTCATTCAGAGACTGTCCCACCGTGTGACCCACCTTCAGCAAGCTCATTCAGAAACTGTCCCACCGTGGGATCCACCTTCAGCAAGCTCATTCAGAAACTGTCCCACCGTGGGATCCACCTTCAGCAAGCTCATTCAGAGACTGTCCCACCGTGTGACCCACCTTCAGCAAGCTCATTCAGAAACTGTCCCACTGTGGGACCCACCTTCAGCAAGCTCACTCAGAGACTGTCCCTCCGTGGGACCCACCTTCAGCAAGCTCATTCAGAGACTGTCCCACCGTGGGACCCACCTTCAGCAAGCTCATTCAGAGACTGTCCCACTGTGGGACCCACATTCAGCAAGCTCATTCAGAAACTGTCCCACCGTGGGACCCACCTTCAGCAAGCTCATTCAGAGACTGTCCCATCGTGTGACCCACCTTCAGCAAGCTCATTTAGAGACTGTCCCATCGTGGGACCCACCTTCAGGAAGCTCATTCAGAGACTGTCCCAGCGTGGGACCCACCTTCAGCAAGCTCATTCAGAGACTGTCCCATCATGTGACCCACCTTCAGCAAGCTCATTCAGAGACTGTCCCACCGTGGGACCAACTTCAGCAAGCTTATTCAGAAACTGTCCCACCGTGGGATCCACCTTCAGCAAGCTCATTCAGAGAATGTCCCACCGTGGGATCCACCTTCAGCAAGCTCATTCAGAGACTGTCCCACCGTGGGACCCACATTCAGCAAGCTCATTCAGAGACTGTCCCACTGTGCGACCCACCTTCAGCAAGCTCATTCAGAGACTGTCCCACCGTGGGACCCACCTTCAGCAAGCTCATTCAGAGAATGTCCCACCGTGGGATCCACCTTCAGCAAGCTCATTCAGAGACTGTCCCACCGTGTGACCCACCTTCAGCAAGCTCATTCAGAGACTGTCCCACCGTGGCACCCACATTCAGCAAGCTCATTCAGAGACTGTCCCACCGTGGGACCCACCTTCAGCAAGCTCATTCAGAGAATGTCCCACCGTGGGATCCACCTTCAGCAAGCTCATTCAGAGACTGTCCCACCGTGTGACCCACCTTCAGCAAGCTCATTCAGAGAATGTCCCACCGTGGGATCCACCTTCAGCAAGCTCATTCAGAGACTGTCCCACCGTGTGACCCACCTTCAGCAAGCTCATTCAGAAACTGTCCCACCGTGGGATCCACCTTCAGCAAGCTCATTCAGAGACTGTCCCACCGTGGGACCCACATTCAGCAAGCTCATTCAGAGACTGTCCCAGCGTGGGACCCACCATCAGCAAGCTCATTCAGAGACTGTCCCTCCGTGGGACCCACCTTCAGCAAGCTCATTCAGAGACTGTCCCTCCGTGGGACCCACCTTCAGCAAGCTCATTCAGAGACTGTCCCAGCGTGGGACCCACCTTCAGCAAGCTCATTCAGAGACTGTCCCACCGTGGGACCCACCTTCAGGAAGCTCATTCAGAGACTGTCCCACCGTGGGACCCACCTTCAGCAAGCTCATTCAGAGACTGTCCCACCGTGGGACCCACCTTCAGCAAACTCATTCAGAGACTGTCCTACCGTGTGACCAACCTTCAGCAAGCTCACTCAGAGACTGTCCCACCGTGGGATCCTCCTTCTGCAGGCTCATTCAGAGACTGTCCCACCGTGTGACCAACCTTCAGCAAGCTCATTCAGAGACTGTCCCACCGTGTGACCCACCTTCAGCAAGCTCATTCAGAGAATGTCCCACCGTGGGATCCACCTTCAGCAAGCTCATTCAGAGACTGTCCCACCGTGTGACCCACCTTCAGCAAGCTCATTCAGAAACTGTCCCACCGTGGGATCCACCTTCAGCAAGCTCATTCAGAGACTGTCCCACCGTGGGACCCACATTCAGCAAGCTCATTCAGAGACTGTCCCAGCGTGGGACCCACCATCAGCAAGCTCATTCAGAGACTGTCCCTCCGTGGGACCCACCTTCAGCAAGCTCATTCAGAGACTGTCCCTCCGTGGGACCCACCTTCAGCAAGCTCATTCAGAGACTGTCCCAGCGTGGGACCCACCTTCAGCAAGCTCATTCAGAGACTGTCCCACCGTGGGACCCACCTTCAGGAAGCTCATTCAGAGACTGTCCCACCGTGGGACCCACCTTCAGCAAGCTCATTCAGAGACTGTCCCACCGTGGGACCCACCTTCAGCAAGCTCATTCAGAGACTGTCCCACCGTATGACCCACCTTCAGCAAGCTCATTCAGAGACTGTCCCACCGTGGGACCCACCTTCAGCAAGCTCATTCAGAGACTGTCCCACCGTGGGACCCACCTTCAGCAAGCTCATTCAGAGACTGTCCCACCGTGTGACCCACCTTCAGCAAGCTCACTCAGAGACTGTCCCACTGTGTGACGCACCTTCAGCAAGCTCATTCAGAGACTGTCCCACCGTGGGACCCACCTTCAGCAAGCTCATTCAGAAACTGTCCCCCCGTGTGACCCACCTTCAGCAAGCTCATTCAGAGACTGTCCCACCGTGGGACCCACCTTCAGCAAGCTAATTCAGAGACTGTCCCATCGTGGGACCCGCCTGCAGCAAACTCATTCAGAGACTGTCCCACCGTGGGACCCACCTTCAGCAAGCTCATTCAGAGACTGTCCCACCATGTGACCCACCTTCAGCAAGCTCATTCAGAGACTGTCCCACCATGTGACCCACCTTCAGCAAGCTCATTCAGAGACTGTCCCACCGTGGGACCCACCTTCAGGAAGCTCATTCAGAGACTGTCCCTCCGTGGGACCCACCTTCAGCAAGCTCATTCAGAGACTGTCCCACCGTGGAACCCACCTTCAGGAAGCTCATTCAGAGACTGTCCCACCGTGGGACCCACCTTCAGCAAGCTCATTCAGAGACTGTCCCACCGTGTGACCCACCTTCAGCAAGCTCATTCAGAGACTGTCCCACCGTGCGACCCACCTTCAGCAAGCTCATTCAGAGACTGTCCCACCGTGGGACCCACCTTCAGCAAGCTCATTCAGAGACTGTCCCATCATGTGACCCACCTTCAGCAAGCTCATTCAGAGACTGTCCCATCGTGTGACCCACCTTCAGCAAGCTCATTCAGAGACTGTCCCACCGTGCGACCCACCTTCAGCAAGCTCATTCAGAGACTGTCCCACCGTGTGACCCACCTTCAGCAAGCTCATTCAGAGACTGTCCCATCATGTGACCCACCTTCAGCAAGCTCATTCAGAGACTGTCCCACCGTGGGACCCACCTTCAGGAAGCTCATTCAGAGACTGTCCCACCGTGGGACCCACATTCAGCAAGCTCATTCAGATACTGTCCCACCGTGTGACCCACCTTCAGCAAGCTCATTCAGAGACTGTCCCATCATGTGACCCACCTTCAGGAAGCTCATTCAGAGACTGTCCCACCGTGGGACCCACATTCAGCAAGCTCATTCAGATACTGTCCCACCGTGTGACCCACCTCCAGCAAGCTCATTCAGAGACTGTCCCACCGTGGGACCCACCTTCAGCAAGCTCATTCAGAGACTGTCCCACCGTGGGACCCACCTTCAGCAAGCTCATTCAGAGACTGTCCCACCGTGGAACCCACCTTCAGCAAGCTCATTCAGAGACTGTCCCACCGTGGAACCCACCTTCAGCAAGCTCATTCAGAGACTGTCCCACCGTGGAACCCACCTTCAGCAAGCTCATTCAGAGACTGTCCCACCGTGGGACCCACCTTCAGCAAACTCATTCAGAGACTGTCCCACCGTGGGACCCACCTTCAGCAAGCTCATTCAGAGACTGTCCCACCGTGGGACCGACCTTCAGCAAGCTCATTCAGAGACTGTCCCACCGTGGGACCCACCTTCAGCAAACTCATTCAGAGACTGTCCCACCGTCGGACCCACCTTCAGCAAGCTCATTCAGAGACTGTCCCATCGTGGGACCCACCTTCAGCAAGCTCATTCAGAGACTGTCCCACCGTGGGACCCACCTTCAGCAAGCTCATTCAGAGACCATCCCACCGTGGGACCCACCTTCAGCAAGCTCATTCAGAGACTGTCCCACCGTGGGACCCACCTTCAGCAAGCTCATTCAGAGACTGTCCCACCGTGGGACCCACCTTCAGCAAGCTCATTCAGAGACTGTCCCACCGTGGGACCCACCTTCAGCAAGCTCATTCAGAGACTGTCCCACCGTGGGACCCACCTTCAGCAAGCTCATTCAGAGACTGTCCCACCGTGGGACCCACCTTCAGCAAGCTCATTCAGAGACTGTCCCAGCGTGGGACCCACCTTCAGCAAGCTCATTCAGAAACTGTCCCACCGTGTGACCCACCTTCAGCAAGCTCATTCAGATACTGTCCCACCGTGTGACCCACCTTCAGCAAGCTCATTCAGAAACTGTCCCAGCGTGGGATCCACCTTCAGCAAGTTCATTCAGATACTGTCCCACCGTGGGATCCACCTTCAGCAAGCTCATTCAGAGACTGTCCCACCGTGTGACCCACCTTCAGCAAGCTCATTCAGATACTGTCCCAGCGTGGGATCCACCTTCAGCAAGCTCATTCAGAGACTGTCCCACCGTGTGACCCACCTTCAGCAAGCTCATTCAGATACTGTCCCACCGTGTGACCCACCTTCAGCAAGCTCATTCAGAGACTGTCCCACCGTGTGACCCACCTTCAGCAAGCTCATTCAGAGACTGTCCCACCGTGTGACCCACCTTCAGCAAGCTCATTCAGAAACAGTCCCACCGTGGGATCCACCTTCAGCAAGCTCATTCAGAGACTGTCCCACCGTGGGACCCACATTCAGCAAGCTCATTCAGAGACTGTCCCATCGTGGGACCCACCTTCAGCAAGCTCATTCAGAGACTGTCCCAGCGTGGGATCCACCTTCAGCAAGCTCATTCAGAGACTGTCCCACCGTGGGACCCACCTTCAGCAAGCTCATTCAGAGACTGTCCCACCGTGGGACCCACATTCAGCAAGCTCATTCAGAGACTGTCCCACTGTGTGACCCACCTTCAGCAAGCTCATTCAGAGACTGTCCCACCGTGGGACCCACCTTCAGCAAGCTCATTCAGAGACTGTCCCAGCGTGGGACCCACCTTCAGCCAGCTCATTCAGAGACTGTCCCAGCGTGGGACCCACCTTCAGCAAGCTCATTCAGAGACTGTCCCACTGTGTGACCCACCTTCAGCAAGCTCATTCAGAGACTGTCCCACCGTGGGACCCACCTTCAGCAAGCTCATTCAGAGACTGTCCCACTGTGTGACCCACCTTCAGCAAGCTCATTCAGAGACTGTCCCACCGTGGGACACACCTTCAGCAAGCTCATTCAGAGACTGTCCCACCGTGGGACCCACCTTCAGCAAGCTCATTCAGAGACTGTCCCACCGTGGGATCCACCTTCTGCAAGCTCATTCAGAGACTGTCCCACCGTGGGACCCACATTCAGCAAGCTCATTCAGAGACTGTCCCTCCGTGGGACCCACCTTCAGCAAGCTCATTCAGAGACTGTCCCACTGTGTGACCCACCTTCAGCAAGCTCATTCAGAGACTGCCCCACCGTGGGACCCACCTTCAGCAAGCTCATTCAGATACTGTCCCACCGTGTGACCCACCTTCAGCAAGCTCATTCAGAGACTGTCCCACCGTGTGACCCACCTTCAGCAAGCTCATTCAGATACTGTCCCACCGTGGGACCCACATTCAGCAAGCTCATTCAGAGACTGTCCCAGCATGGGACCCACCTTCAGCAAGCTCATTCAGAGACTGTCCCAGCGTGGGATCCACCTTCAGCAAGCTCATTCAGAGACTGTCCCACCGTGGGACCCACCTTCAGCAAGCTCATTCAGAGACTGTCCCACTGTGGGACCCACATTCAGCAAGCTCATTCAGAGACTGTCCCAGCGTGGGACCCACCTTCAGCAAGCTCATTCAGAGACTGTCCCAGCGTGGGACCCACCTTCAGCAAGCTCATTCAGAGACTGTCCCACTGTGTGACCCACCTTCAGCAAGCTCATTCAGAGACTGTCCCACCGTGTGACCCACCTTCAGCAAGCTCATTCAGAGACTGTCCCAGCGTGGGACCCACCTTCAGCAAGCTCATTCAGAGACTGTCCCAGCGTGGGACCCACCTTCAGCAAGCTCATTCAGAGACTGTCCCACTGTGTGACCCACCTTCAGCAAGCTCACTCAGAGACTGTCCCTCCGTGGGACCCACCTTCAGCAAGCTCATTCAGAAACTGTGCCACTGTGGGACCCACCTTCAGCAAGCTCATTCAGAGACTGTCCCACCGTGTGACCCACCTTCAGCAAGCTCATTCAGAAACTGTCCCACTGTGGGACCCACCTTCAGCAAGCTCACTCAGAGACTGTCCCTCCGTGGGACCCACCTTCAGCAAGCTCATTCAGAGACTGTCCCACCGTGGGACCCACCTTCAGCAAGCTCATTCAGAGACTGTCCCACCGTGGGACCCACCTTCAGCAAGCTCATTCAGAGACTGTCCCACCGTGGGACCCACCTTCAGCAAGCTCATTCAGAGACTGTCCCACCGTGTGACCCACCTTCAGTAAGCTCATTCAGAAACTGTCCCATCATGTGACCCACCTTCAGCAAGCTCATTCAGAGACTGTCCCATCGTGGGACCCACCTTCAGGAAGCTCATTCAGAGACTGTCCCACCGTGGGATCCACCTTCAGCAAGCTCATTCAGAGACTGTCCCACCGTGGGACCCACATTCAGCAAGCTCATTCAGAGACTGTCCCACCGTGGGACCCACCTTCAGCAAGCTCATTCAGAGACTGTCCCACCGCGGGACCCACCTTCAGCAAGCTCATTCAGAGACTGTCCCACCGTGGAACCCACCTTCAGCAAGCTCATTCAGAGAATGTCCCACCATGGGATCCACCTTCAGCAAGCTCATTCAGAGACTGTCCTACCGTGGGACCCACCTTCAGCAAGCTCATTCAGAGAATGTCCCACCGTGGGATCCACCTTCAGCAAGCTCATTCAGAGACTGTCCCACCGTGGGACCCACCTTCAGCAAGCTCATTCAGAGACTGTCCCACCGTGTGACCCACCTTCAGCAAGCTCATTCAGAGACTGTCCCACCGTGGGACCCACCTTCAGCAAGCTCATTCAGAAACTGTCCCACCGTGGGACCCACCTTCAGCAAGCTCATTCAGAGACTGTCCCTCCGTGGGACCCACCTTCAGCAAGCTCATTCAGAGACTGTCCCACCGTGGAACCCACCTTCAGCAAGCTCATTCAGAGACTGTCCCACCGTGTGACCCACCTTCAGCAAGCTCATTCAGAGACTGTCCCACCGTGGAACCCACCTTCAGCAAGCTCATTCAGAGACTGTCCCACCGTGGAACCCACCTTCAGCAAGCTCATTCAGAGACTGTCCCACCGTGTGACCCACCTTCAGCAAGCTCATTCAGAGACTGTCCCACTGTGTGACCCACCTTCAGCAAGCTCATTCAGAGACTGTCCCACCGTGGGACCCACATTCAGCAAGCTCATTCAGAGACTGTCCCATCATGTGACCCACCTTCAGCAAGCTCATTCAGAGACTGTCCCACCGTGGGACCCACCTTCAGCAAGCTCATTCAGAGACTGTCCCACCGTGGGACCCACCTTCAGCAAGCTCATTCAGAGACTGTCCCACCGTGGGACCCACCTTCAGCAAGCTCATTCAGAGACTGTCCCACCGTGGGACCCACCTTCAGCAAGCTCATTCAGAGACTGTCCCACCGTGTGACCCACCTTCAGCAAGCTCATTCAGAGACTGTCCCACCGTGGAACCCACCTTCAGCAAGCTCATTCAGAAACTGTCCCACCGTGGGACCCACATTCAGCAAGCTCATTCAGAGACTGTCCCACCGTGGAACCCACCTTCAGCAAGCTCATTCAGAGACTGTCCCACCGTGGGACCCACCTTCAGCAAGCTCATTCAGAGACTGTCCCACCGTGGAACCCACCTTCAGCAAGCTCATTCAGAGACTGTCCCACCGTGGAACCCACCTTCAGCAAGCTCATTCAGAAACTGTCCCACCGTGGGACCCACATTCAGCAAGCTCATTCAGAGACTGTCCCACCGTGGAACCCACCTTCAGCAAGCTCATTCAGAGACTGTCCCAGCGTGGGACCCACCTTCAGCAAGCTCATTCAGAGACTGTCCCACTGTGTGACCCACCTTCAGAAAACTCATTCAGAGACTGTCCCACCGTGGGACCCACCTTCAGCAAGCTCATTCAGAGACTGTCCTACCGTGGGACCCACCTTCAGCAAGCTCATTCAGAGACTGTCCCATTGTGTGACCCACCTTCAGAAAGCTCATTCAGAGACTGTCCCACCGTGGAACCCACCTTCAGCAAGCTCATTCAGAAACTGTCCCACCGTGGGACCCACCTTCAGCAAGCTCATTCAGAGACTGTCCCACTGTGTGACCCACCTTCAGCAAGCTCATTCAGGGACTGTCGCACCGTGTGACCCACCTTCAGCAAGCTCATTCAGAGACTGTCCCAGCGTGGGACCCACCTTCAGCAAGCTCATTCAGAGACTGTCCCACTGTGTGACCCACCTTCAGCAAGCTCATTCAGAGACTGTCCCACTGTGTGACCCACCTTCAGCCATCTCATTCAGAGACTGTCCCACCGTGGAACCCACCTTCAGCAAGCTCATTCAGAGACTGTCCCAGCGTGGGACCCACCTTCAGCAAGCTCATTCAGAGACTGTCCCACCGTTGGACCCACCTTCAGCAAGCTCATTCAGAGACTGTCCCACCGTGGGACCCACCTTCAGCAAGCTCATTCAGAGACTGTCCCACTGTGGGACCCACCTTCAGCAAGCTCATTCAGAGACTGTCCCACTGTGTGACCCACCTTCAGCAAGCTCATTCAGAGACTGTCCCACCGTGGGACCCACCTTCAGCAAGCTCATTCAGAGACTGTCCCACTGTGGGACCCACCTTCAGCAAGCTCTTTCAGAGACTGTCCCACTGTGTGACCCACCTTCAGCAAGCTCATTCAGAGACTGTCCCACCGTGGGACCCACCTTCAGCAAGCTCATTCAGAGACTGTCCCACTGTGGGACCCACCTTCAGCAAGCTCATTCAGAGACTGTCCCACTGTGTGACCCACCTTCAGCAAGCTCATTCAGAGACTGTCCCACCGTGGGACCCACCTTCAGCAAGCTCATTCAGAGACTGTCCCACCGTGGGACCCACCTTCAGCAAGCTCATTCAGAGACTGTCCCACCGTGGGACCCACCTTCAGCAAACTCATTCAGAGACTGTCCCACCGTGGGACCCACCTTCAGCAAGCTCATTCAGAGACTGTCCCACCGTGTGACCCACCTTCAGCAAGCTCATTCTGAGACTGTCCCACCGTGTGACCCACCTTCAGCAAGCTCATTCAGAAACTGTCCCAGCGTGGGACCCACCTTCAGCAAGCTCATTCAGAGACTGTCCCACCGTGTGACCCACCTTCAGCAAGCTCATTCAGAGACTGTCCCACCGTGGGATCCACCTTCAGCAAGCTCATTCAGAGACTGTCCCACCGTGGGACCCACCTTCAGCAAGCTCATTCAGAGACTGTCCCATCGTGTGACCCACCTTCAGCAAGCTCATTCAGAGACTGTCCCACCGTGTGACCCACCTTCAGCAAGCTCATTCTGAGACTGTCCCACCGTGTGACCCACCTTCAGCAAGCTCATTCAGAAACTGTCCCAGCGTGGGACCCACCTTCAGCAAGCTCATTCAGAGACTGTCCCACCGTGTGACCCACCTTCAGCAAGCTCATTCAGAGACTGTCCCACCGTGGGACCCACCTTCAGCAAGCTCATTCAGAGACTGTCCCACCGTGGGACCCACCTTCAGCAAGCTCATTCAGAGACTGTCCCACCGTGTGACCAACCTTCAGCAAGCTCATTCAGAGACTGTCCCACCGTGGGACCCACCTTCAGCAAGCTCATTCAGAGACTGTCCCACCGTGGGACCCACCTTCAGCAAGCTCATTCAGAGACTGTCCCACCGTGGGACCTACCTTCAGCTAGCTCATTCAGAGACTGTCCCACCGTGCGACCCACCTTCAGCAAGCTAATTCAGAGACTGTCCCACCGTGGGACCCACCTTCAGCAAGCTCATTCAGAGACTGTCCCAGCGTGGGACCCACCTTCAGCAAGCTCATTCAGAGACTGTCCCACCGTGGGACCCACCTTCAGCAAGCTCATTCAGAGACTGTCCCACCGTGCGACCCACCTTCAGCAAGCTAATTCAGAGACTGTCCCACCGTGCGACCCACCTTCAGCAAGCTCATTCAGAGACTGTCGCACCGTGTGATCCACCTTCAGCAAGCTCATTCAGAGACTGTCCCAGCGTGGGACCCACCTTCAGCAAGCTCACTCAGAGACTGTCCCCCTGTGCGACCCACCTTCAGCAAGCTCATTCAGAGACTGTCCCACCGTGTGACCCACCTTCAGCAAGCTCATTCAGAGACTGTCCCACCGTGTGACCCACCTTCAGCAAGCTCATTCAGAGACTGTCCCACCGTGGGACCCACCTTCAGCAAGCTCATTCAGAGACTGTCCCACCGTGTGACCCACCTTCAGCAAGCTCATTCAGAGACTGTCGCACCGTGTGATCCACCTTCAGCAAGCTCATTGACAGACTGTGGGACCCACCTTTGTCACTTTTTGTCTCTATTGTGGGAGTAGCCGGCAATGGAGCTGTCGGGCATCAAATCGCTTTTCCCACCTCAGTTAACACTTAATTAAGAAAGCAGAAAATTACCCCCATAGTGTGGAGTTTTGCCTGTTGTGGCTGTATTTATCAAATCTCTGGGCTTTCTGTGATACATAGAAACATAGAGAATAGCTGCAGGAGTGGGCCATTCGGTCCTTCGAGCCTGCACCACTATTCAGCGTGATCATGGCTGATCATGCAAATTCAGTATCCCAGTCCCACTTTCTCTCCTTACCCCTTAATTATTTTAGTCACAAGGCCCACGTCCAGCTCCCTCCTGAATATATCCGACAACTGGCCCCAACAGCTTTCTGTGGTAAAAAATTCCACAATTCACAACTCTCTGAGAGAAGTTCTTCCTCATCTCTGCCCTGAATGGCTTATCCCTTATATCTTAGGCTGTGATCCCTAGTTCTGGATGTCCCCAACATCAGAAACATTCTTCCCGTGTCTAGCCTGTCCGGTCCCAACAGGATTTTATACTTTTCTATGAGATCCCCAGTAAGTACAAGCCCAGTCGATCCAGTCTTTCTTTATATGTCAGTCCTGCCATCCTGGGAATTAGTCTGGTGAATCTTCGCTGGACACCCTCAATAGCAAGAATGTCCTTCCTCAAACTAGGCCAAAACTGCTCACAATACTCAAGGTGTGGCCTCACCAAGGCCCTGTATAACTGCAGCAAGACATCCCTACTCCTACACTCAAATCCTCTCGCTATGAAGGCCAGCATGCCATTAGCTTACCTCACCGCCTGCTGTACCTGCATGCCAACCTTCAGCGACTTCCACCATGACACCCAGGCCTCGTTACACTTCCGCTTTTCCTAAACTGCCACCATTCAGATAATACTCTGCCTTCCTGTTTTTCCACCAAAGTGGATAACCTCACATTTTCCCACATTACATTGCAATTGCCAAGTATTTGCCCACTCAGCCAGCCTGTCCAAGTCACCCTGCAGCCTCTTTGCATCCTCCTCACAGCACGCACTGCCACCCAGCTTAGTGTCATCCGCAAATTTGGAGATATTGCAATTCCTTTGTCCAAATTATATTGTGAACAGCTGGGGTCCCAGCACTGAACCCACTAGTCACTGCCTGCCACTCTGAAAAGGACCCATTTATTCTCACTCTCTGCTTCCTGTCTGCTAACCAGTTCTCTCAACACGTCAATACATTACCCCCGATACCATGAGCGTTAATTTACTCAACTGGTTACATCCTCAAAAAATTCCAGAAGATTTGTCAAACATGATTTCCCTTTAGTGAATCCATGCTGACGTGGACCAATCCTGTTCCCATTTTTCAAATACCCAGTTATTTCATTCTTAATAATAGACTGCAGCATTTTCACCACCACCGAAGTCAGGCTAACCGGTCTATAATTCCCCGTTTTCTCTCTCCCTCCTTTGTTAAAAAATGGGGTTACATTAGCTTAACAGTCGGTGAAGGTTGGCATGCAGGAACAGCAGGTGGTGAGGAGAGCTAATGGCATGCTGGCAATCCATTGCAACTCTTCCAGAGTCTATAGAATGCTGGAAAACGATCACCAATGTGCCCACTATTTCTTTTTTTTTATTAAATATTTTATTGAAAATTTTTGGTCAACCAACACAGTACATTGTGCATCCTTTACACAATATTCTAACAACACAAATAACAATGACCTATTTTATAAACAAAAAATGAATAAATAATAAATAACAAAAATGAAAACTAACCCTAATTGGCAACTGCCTTGTCACAAGTAACACTCTCCAAAAATATAATTTAACAGTCCAATATATAATTATCTGTAGCAACGACCTATACATACTATACAGTATATATTAACAACCCTGAGAGTCCTTCTGGTTCCTCCCCCCCCCCCCCCCCCCCCCCCCCCCCGATCCTGGGCTGCTGCTGCTGCCTTCTTTTTCCCATTCCGTCTATCTTTCTGCGAGGTATTCGACGAACGGTTGCCACCGCCTGGTGAACCCTTGAGCCGACCCCCTTAGGACGAACTTAATCCGCTCTAGCTTTATAAACCCCGCCATGTCATTTATCCAGGTCTCCACCCCCGGGGGCTTGGCTTCTTTCCACATTAGCAATATCCTGCGCCGGGCTACTAGGGACGCAAAGGCCAAAACATCGGCCTCTCTCGCCTCCTGCACTCCCGGCTCTTGTGCAACCCCAAATATAGCCAACCCCCAGCTTGGTTCGACCCGGACTCCTACTACTTTTGAAAGCACCTTTGTCACCCCCATCCAAAACCTCTGTAGTGCCGGGCATGACCAAAACATATGGGTATGATTCGCTGGGCTTCTCGAGCACCTCGCACACCTATCCTCCACCCCAAAAAATTTACTGAGCCGTGCTCCAGTCATATGTGCCCTGTGTAATACCTTAAACTGAATCAGGCTTAGCCTGGCACACGAGGACGACGGGTTTACCCTGCTTAGGGCATCTGCCCACAGCCCCTCCTCGATCTCCTCCCCCAGCTCTTCTTCCCATTTCCCTTTTAGTTCATCTACCATAGTCTCCCCTTCGTCCCTCATTTCCCTATATATATCTGACACCTTACCATCCCCCACCCATGTCTTTGAGATCACTCTGTCCTGCACCTCTTGTGTCGGGAGCTGCGGGAATTCCCTCACCTGTTGCCTCGCAAAAGCCCTCAGTTCCATATACCTGAATGCATTCCCTTGGGGCAACCCATATTTCTCGGTCAGCGCTCCCAGACTCGCGAACTTCCCATCCACAAACAGATCTTTCAGTTGCGTTATTCCTGCTCTTTGCCACATTCCATATCCCCCATCCATTCCCCCCGGGGCAAACCTATGGTTGTTTCTTATCGGGGACCCCCCCAAGGCTCCAGTCTTTCCCCTATGCCGTCTCCACTGTCCCCAAATCTTCAGTGTAGCCACCACCACCGGGCTTGTGGTGTAGTTCCTCGGTGAGAACGGCAATGGGGCTGTCACCATAGCCTGTAGGTTAGTCCCCCTACAGGACGCCCTCTCTAATCTCTTCCACGCCGCTCCCTCCTCCTCTCCCATCCACTTACTCACCATTGAAATATTAGCGGCCCAATAATACTCACTTAGGCTCGGTAGTGCCAGCCCCCCCTATCCCTGCTACGCTGTAAGAATCCCTTCCTCACTCTCGGGGTCTTCCCGGCCCACACAAAACCCATGATGCTCTTTTCAATCCTTTTAAAAAAAGCCTTCGTGATCACCACCGGGAGGCACTGAAACACAAAGAGGAATCTCGGGAGGACCACCATCTTAACCGCCTGCACCCTCCCTGCCATTGACAGGGATACCATATCCCATCTCTTGAAATCCTCCTCCACCTGTTCCACCAACCGCGTTAAATTTAACCTATGCAATGTGCCCCAATTCTTAGCTATCTGGATCCCCAGGTAACGAAAGTCCCTTGTTACCTTCCTCAACGGTAGGTCCTCTATTTCTCTACTCTGCTCCCCTGGATGCACCACAAACAACTCACTTTTCCCCATGTTCAATTTATACCCTGAAAAATCCCCAAACTCCCCAAGTGCCCACTATTTCTAGGGCCACTTCCTTAAGTCCTCTGGGATGCAGAGCATCAGGCCCTGGGGACTTATCGGGTTTTAATCCCATCAATTTCCCCAATACAATTTCCTGACTAATAAGGATTTCCTTCAGTTCCTCCTTCATGCTAGACCCTCAGTCCCCTAGTATTTCCAGAAGGTTATTTGTGTCCTCCTTAGTGAAGGTAGATGCAAAGTAATTGTTCAACTGGTCTGCCATTTCTTTGTTGCCCATTATGAATTCACCTGATGGGAATAGAGGGATACGGACCCCGGAGGTTTAGAAGATTTTAGTTTAGACGGGCAGCATGGTCGGCACAGGCATGGAGGGCCGAAGAGCCTGTTCCTGTGCTGTACTTTTCTTTGTTCTTTGTTCTAACTGCAAGGGACCTACATTTGTCTTCACCGTTCTTTTTCTCTTTGCATATCTATAGAAACCTTTGCAGTCAGTTTTATGCTTTCTGCAAGCTCACTCTGGTATTCTATTTTCCCTTTCCGAATTAAACCCTTTGTCCTCCTCTGCTGAATTTTAAATTTCTCCCAGTCCTCAGGCTTGCTGCTATTTCTGGCCAATTTATAAGCTTCCTCTTTGACTTTAACACTCTCCCTGATTCCCCTTGTTAGCCATGGTTGAGTCACCTTCCCCGTCTTACTCTTGCGCCGGACAGGGATGTACAATTGTTGAAGTTCAACTGATGAACTTCCTCTGCTCGTTTTGAGGAACTTCTCTTCTCTGGTATGTTGGTCTGGATTCTCCGGACCCCCCTGCTGTGTGTTTCTCAGCTGCATGGCGTTGGCTGCCGGCAGGATTCTCTCTTCCTGCCGCTTGTCAATGGAATTTCCCATTGTAACCGCCCCACATTGCCAGGAAACCCGCAGGCGGGAAAAGCGAATCACAAAGTCCTGAGAATTCCTGCCCTTGTCCCTAAAGAAAGCTCTTCACAACCTCATTCCAACCTCAAGTACATTTGAAATCTCAGTGTTGAATCAATGACTTCTGTGCTGACTTGGCCCTGTTAATTGGATGAATGTCGGCTGTATAACCAAAGACCTTCTGTACGGTGAACTGGTCACTGGGTCATGACCTCCTGGGCATCCAAACCTCTGCTTGAAGGACACCTGGAAGCGAGATATGAAATGAAATGAAAATCGCTTATTGTCACAAATAGGCTTCAAATGAAGTTACTGTGAAAAGCCCCTAGTCGCCACATTCCGGCGCCTGTTCGGGGAGGCTGGTACGGGAAATGAACCGTGCTGCTGGCCTGCCTTGGTCTGCTTTCAAAGCCAGCGATTTAGCCCTGTGCTAAACAGCCCCTTTGGTGGATGGTGGATATTGGCGCTGACAACTGGGTCAGCCACTGATGAACATCATCTCCTGACTCTTTGGGAGGGCATTGAAAGAGGAGTAGAAATGGAAAATTCTGCTGGATGAGAACTGGGTCCAGAGAAAGCAGAGGCCAGAGAATCGTTTACCTTCTCAGCTCACTGTCTTCTTCTGCAGCAAGTGCGACAGAGACTGCCATGTCAGAGTGGGCTCCTTTGTCACACCAGGCAAAGCACTAACCCTTTCTCACCACAATGCTGCCTGGGATGGGACATTTCAGTTGTAAAGAGAGGTTGGATCGGCTTGGGTTGTTTTCTCAGGAGCAGAGAAGACTGAGGGGCGACCTGATCGAGGTGGACAAGATTATGAGGGGCATGGAGAGGGTGGATAGGGAGCACTCCCTTACGTGGAGTGTCAGTCACAAGGGGGACACAAGTTCAAAGTGAGGGGTGGGAGGTTTAGGGGGGATTTGAGGAAAACGTTTTACCCAGAGGATGGTGACGGTGTGGAACGCGCTGCCTGGGAGGGTGGTAGAGGCGGGGTGCCTCACACCCTTTAAAAAGTACCCGGCACATCTTAACATTCAAGGCCATGGGCCAAGTGCTGGCCAGTGGGATTCGGCAGACAGGTCAGGGCCTTTCATACATCACTGCAGACTCGATGGGTCAAAGCGCCTCTTCTGCTCTGGAGTATTGTGTGATTCTGTGAAGGCTGCCACCATCACCATGGCAGCAAGTTGGTGTATAACAAACAGCAACACAGCAGCGTGATAACGGTCAGGTAAAGTGTTTTATTAATGTTGTTTGAGAGACAAATATTGACGAGGATAAAACTGTTTTTCTTCACAATGGTGTTGTGTGATCTTCTACATAAAAATAATTAAAAAAAAATAAATGTTTTTTATTGGATTTTTGAACAAAGTATATTTGCCGTTATGTACACAGGATATGCCGCCGTTGTCTTCTCGTGCACGCTGCCGCTTCAGCCGACCCTCCCGTCCTCCACCTGTATTCTCCTTTTTCTCTGTTCCTGTGGATGTCAAGTTGGTTAGCGTTTCCCTGCCTCCCCCCTCCCCCTCCCTGGCTCTCCTCTATTGTTCCCTGTCTCTTCCCCCCTCCCCTCCTCCCCTGTGGCTTGCATTTCTTTCCTCTTAGATTTAGCTGCCCTCCCCCCCCTCTCCCGGTCTATCTCTCCCTCTCATGCTTTGGCTGCTTTCCCCTGATTCTTGGCTACCTGGCTATTCTTCTGCTTGTTCGTTGGCCACAAACAGGTCCCGGAACAATTGGGTGAATGGCTCCCACGTTTTGGGGAAGCCGTCGTCTGACCCTTGGATGACGAATTAGATTTTCTCCATTTGGAGAGATTCCGAGAGGTCGGACAGCCAGTCTGCAGCTTTGGGCGGTGTCGCTGATAACCAGCCGAACAGGATTCTATGTCAGGCGATCAGGGAGGCAAAGGCAAGGACGTCCGCCCTCCTCCCCAGGAATGGATCTGGCTGGTCCGAAACCCCGAAGACCGCCACTTTCGGGCATGGCTCCACCCCCACCCCACCACCTTGGACATTGCCTCGAAGAAGGCTGTTCAGTACCCCGCAAGTCTGGGGCAAGACCAGAACATGTGGGCGTGGTTGGCCGGGCCTCCTTGGCACTGTTCACATCTATCCTGCACCTCCGGGAAGAACCTACTCATACGAGTTCTTGTTCAGTGGGATCTATGTACCACTTTTAGTTGCGTCAGGCTGAGCCTTGCGCACATGGAAGTGGAGTTGACCCTATGCAGTGCATCGCTCCAGAGACCCCACCCTATCTCAATCCCCAGGTCCTCCTCCCATTTCACTCTTGTTGTGTCCAGTACGGTGTCGGCCCCTTCTACCAGTCGGTCATACATGTCGCGACAGTTTCCTTTCTCTAGTATGCTTGCGTCCAGTAACTCTTCCAGTAATGTCTGTCGTGGTGGTTGTGGGTAAGTCCTAGTCTCCTTTCGTAGGAAGTTTTTGAGTTGCCGGTACCTTAGCTCGTTCCCCCTGGCTAACTGGAATTTCTCTGTCAGTTTGCCCAGTGTTGCGACCCTGCCGTCCGTGTCGGTCCCTGACTGTCAGTGTGTCCCCGTCCTGTCTCCACCTTTTGAAGGTGGTGTCAGTCAGCGCTGGTGTGAACCTATGGTTGTTGCAGATGGGAGTTTTACCCGACATTCTGGTCAGGCCAAATTGCTGCCGTAGTTGGTTCCAGGACTGGAGGGTGGCCATCACCACCGGGCTGCTGGAGTGCTTTTTGGGTGGGGATGGGAGTGCCGCCGAGGCGAGGGCCCGGAGAGAGGTCCCCATGCAGGAGGCCTCCTCCGCGCGCACCCACTTGGCTTCTGGCTCCTTGATCCATCCTCTTATTCACTCGGCCGTCGCCGCCCAGTGGTAGAATAGTAGGTTTGGGAGGGCTAGCCCTCCCCTTGATTTTGTTTTTTGTAAGACCTTCTTTAGGATCCTAGCATTCTTTCCCCCCCCCATACGAACGCCATGAACAGTTTGTCTAATGCTTTGAAAAAGGCTTTGGTGATGTAGATCGGACATAATAATAATAATAATGATCGTTATTGTCACAAGTAGGCTTACATTAACACTGCAATGAAGTTACAGTGAAAAGCCCCTAGTCGCCACATTCCGGCGCCTGTCCGGTCACAGAGGGAGAATTCAGAATGTCCAATTCACCGAGCAGCACGTCTTTCGGGGCTTGTGGGAGGAAACCGGAGCACCCGGAGGAAATCCACGCAGACACGGGGAGGACGTGCAGACTCCGCACAGAAAGTGACCCAAGCCGGGGATCGAACCTGGGACCCTGGAGCTGTGAAGCCATAGTGCTAACCACTGAGGGAAGTTGGGACCTGGGTTTAACGCTCAATAGATTTGGATTTATTGTCACATGTACCGGGATACAGTGAAAAGTATTGTTCTGCGTACAGTTCAGGCAGATCGCCCCATACATGATAAACATAGGACATATGAGGAATACACAATGTAAATACCTAAACATGGACATTGGGTGAAGCATACGGAGTGTAGTGCTTACAACAGTAGAGAAGATGGGTGGAGAGATCAGTTCTGCGGGGAAGAAGCTGTGTTTGAATCTGTTGGTGTGTGTTCCCAGACCTTTGTATCTTCTGCTCAATGGAAGAGATTGGAAGAGAGAATAACCCGAGTGGGAGGGCTCTTTCCCCAGGCAGCGGGAGGTGTAGATGGAGTCTGTGGATGGGAAGCGGGTTTGCATGAATGACTGGGCTGTGTTCACGACTCTCTGAAGTTTCTTGCGGTCCTGGTCCGAGCAGTTGCCATACCAGGCTGTGATGCAGCCCGATAGGATGCTTTCTATGGTGCATCTGTAAAAGTTGGTAAGAGTCACTGTGGACATGCCAAATTTCCTTAGTTTCCTGAGGAAGTACAGGCGCTGTTGTGCTTTCTTGGTGGTAGCGTCGACGTGGGTGGACCAGTGGACCAGGACAGATTTTTGGAGATGTGTACCCCTGGGAATTTGAAGCTGTCAATCATCTCCACCTCGGCCTCGTTGTTGCAGACAGGGGCGTGTACAACATTTCGCTTCCTGAAGTCGGTGACCAGCTCCTTAGTTTTGCTGATGTTAAGGGAGGGATTGTTGTCGTTGCACCACTCCACTAGGTTCTCTATCTCCCTCCTGTACTCTGACTCATCATTGTTTGAGGTCTGACCCACTATGGTCGTGTCGTCAGCAAACCTGTAGATGGAGTTGGAGCCGTATTTTGCCAAACAGTCATGCGCATGTGTGTATCCAGGGTATAGTAGGGGGCTAAGATCGCAGCCTTGCGGGGCCCCGGTATTGAGGGCTATCGTGGAGGAAGTGGGCGGCATGGTGGCACAGTGGTTAGCACTGCTGCCTCACAGCTCCAGGGACCCTGGTTCATTTCTGACCTCGGGTGACTGTCTGTGTGGAGTTTGCACTTTCTCCTCGTGTCTGCATGGGTTTCCTCCGGGTGCTCTGGTTTCCTCCCATAGTCCAAAGATATGCAGGGTAGATGAATTGGCCGTGCTAAAAGTGCCTCTTAGTGTCCAAAGGTTAGGTAGGGTTACAGTGATAGGGCAGGGGATTGAGCCTAGGTGGGGTGCTCTGTCGGTGCAGGGGCCAGTGCAGAATCGATTGGCTTAATGGCCTCCTTCTTGTTGTAAGAGGAGTGGTTGAGGACTCTGGGTCTGTACTCGTTGGAGTTTAGAAGGATGAGGGGGGGATCTTATTGAAACTTACAGGATACTGCGAGGCCTGGATAGAGTGGACGTGGAGAGGATGTTTACACTTGTCGGAGAAACTAGAACCAGAGGGCACCATCTCCGATTAAAGGGGCGATCCTTTAAAACAGAGATGAGGAGGAATTTCTTCAGCCAGAGGGTGGTGAATCTGTGGAACTCTTTGCCGCAGAAGGCTGTGGAGGCCAAATCTGTCTTTAAGACAGAGATAGATAGGTTTTTGATCAATAAGGGGATCAGGGGTTATGGGGAGAAGGAAGGAGAATGGGGATGAGAAAATATCAGCCATGATTGAATGGCTGAGCAGACTCGATGGGCCGAGTGGCCTAATTCTCCTCCTATGTCTGCTGGTCTTATGGTCTTCTGCACTATTGGGATGCTATGTCTATCCGTAATGCTTGTGGTCTATGGGTCAGAAAGCCGAGGATCCAGGTGCAGAGGGAGGAGCCAAGTCCTAGGTTTTAGAGTTTGGATATAAGCTTTGCTGGGATTATGGTGTTGAAGGCGGAGCTGTAGTCAATAAACAGGAGTCTGACGTAGGACTCATTGTTGTTGAGATGCTCCAGGAATGAGTGTAGGGCCAGGGAGATGGCGTCAGCTGTGGACTGGTTGAGGTGGTATGCGAATTGCAGTGGATTGAGGCATCCTGGGAGTATGGAGTTAATGTGTCTCATGACCAACCTCTCGAAGCACTTCATAATGATTGATTTCAGGGCCACCGGACGGCAGTCATTGAGACAGGTTGCCTGGTTCTTCTTTGGCACCAAAAAGACGAGGTGTTGGGTGTCTTAAAAAATATTAAGGTAGATAAGTCCCCAGGGCCTGATGGGATCTACCCCAGAATACTGAAGGAGGCTGGAGAGGAAATTGCTGAGGCCTTGACAGAAATCTTTGGATCCTCACTGTCTTCAGGTGATGTCCCGGAGGACTGGAGAATAGCCAATGTTGTTCCTCTGTTTAAGAAGGGTAGCAAGGATAATCCCGGGAACTACAGGCCGGTGAGCCTTACTTCAGTGGTAGGGAAATGAATGGAGAGAATTCCTTGAGACAGGATCTACTCCCATTTGGAAGAAAATGGACGTATTAGTGAGAGGCAGCATGGTTATGTGAAGGGGAGGTCGTGTCTCACTAACTTGATAGAGTTTTTCGAGGAGGTCACTAAGATGATTGATGCAGGTAGGGCAGTGGAAGTTGTCTATATGGACTTCAGTAAGGCCTTTGACAAGGTCCCTCATGGTAGACTAGTACAAAAGGTGAAGTCACACGGGATCAGGAGTGAGCTGGCAAGGTGGATACAGAACTGGCTAGGTCATAGAAGGCAGAGAGTAGCAATGGAAGGATGCTTTTCTAATTGGAGGGTTGTGACCAGTGGTGTTCCACAGGGATCAGTGCTGGGACCTTTGCTGTTTGTAGTATATATAAATGATTTGGAGGAAAATGTAACTGGTCTGATTAGTAAGTTTGCAGATGACACAAAAGTTGGTGGAATTGCGGATAGCGATGAGGACTGTCAGAGGATGCAGCAGGATTTAGATTGTTTGGAGACTTGGGCAGAGAGATGGCAGATGGAGTTTAATCCGGACAAATGTGAGGTAATGCATTTTGGAAGGTCTCATGCAGGTAGGGAATATACAGTGAATGGTAGAACCCTCAAGAGTATCGAAAGTCAACGAGATCTAGGAGTACAGGTCCATAGGTCACTGAAAGGGGCGACACAGGTGGAGAAGGTAGTCAAGAAGGCATACGGCATGCTTGCCTTCATTGGCCGGGGCATTGAGTATAAGAATTGGCAAATCATGTTGCAGCTGTATAGAATCTTAGTTAGGCCACACTTGGAGTATAGTGTTCAATTCTGGTCGCCACACTACCAGAAGGATGTGGAGGCTTTAGAGAGGGTGCAGAAGAGATTTACCAGAATGTTGCCTGGTATGGAGGGCATTAGCTATGAGGAGCGGTTGAATAAACTCGGTTTGTTCTCACTGGAACGAAGGAGGTTGAGGGGCGACCTGATAGAGGTCTACAAAATTATGAGGGGCATAGACAGAGTGGATAGTCAGAGGCTTTTCCCCGGGGTAGAGGGGTCAATTACTAGGGGGCATAGATTTAAGGTGAGAGGGGCAAGGTTTAGAGTAGATGTACGAGGCATCTTTTTTACGCAGAGTGGGTGCCTGGAACTCGCTACCGGAGGAGGTGGTGGAAGCAGGGACGATAGTGACATTTAAGGGGCATCTTGACAAATACATGAATAGGATGGGAATAGAGGGATACGGACCCAGGAAGTGTAGAAGATTGTAGTTTAGTCGGGCAGCATGGTCGGCACGGGCTTGGAGGGCCGAAGGGCCTGTTCCTGTGCTGTACATTTCTTTGTTCTTTGTTCTTTGTTTGTTCTATGATGGTGGTCTTCTTGAAGCAGGTGGGGACCTCGGAATGGAGTAGGGAGAGGTTGAAGATGTCTGCGAATACCTCTGCCAGCTGGTTCGCAGGATCTGAGTGCACGACCAGGGATCCCGTCTGGACCCGTTGCTTTCCTTGGGTTCACTTTCAAGGAGGCCTGATCTGACTTCTGAGGCTGTGAGGATAGGTGTGGGTGTGTCCGAGACAATGGTTAGTTGGCTTACTGCTTGAAACGAGCTTTGAATTCATTGAGTTCATCAGGCAGGGGTGCGAGGAGGTTTTGCTCGACTTCGCTTTGTAGCCCGTTACATTGTTTAAGCTTTACCACATCCGACGAGAGTCCGTGACGTTAGTCTGTGACTCTAGCTTAGTCTGGTATTGTCTCTAGGCATCCTGATGGCCTTATGGAGGACAGCAGGTCTGACAGTGCAGCACTCCCTCTGTTCTGAAGTGTCAACCTGGATTGTGAGCCCAACTCTCAGGATAGGATTGAAGAACAGAAAAGAAAGGGGAGCTGCAGGGAGGGAGGAGGAGGCGGCTGGGGGGGGGGGGGGAAGGGGGGCAGGGGGGGGGGGAAGGGGGGCGGGGAGGAGGGGGGAGGGAAGAAGGAAGAACGCGGGGAAAGAACAATAGAGGGGGGAGGGCGGAACGACAAGGAAATACAAACTGGGAGGAGAACACGGGAAATGACAACGACCATAACGGAACACAGCAGGGCAGCAGAGAGTGAGAAAGTACAGGAGGAAGGAACGCCAGCCGGCCGAAGCGGAAGCAAGCGAACAACAGCAACAGCGAAATCCGACCGGGAGAAGCGAGCAACGCCACAACACCCAGTTTTATTGTGTATTGCCGGTGTTGTATGTACCCGTTTTGTTAAAAAACACACAGAAGAAAAGAAGGGGGGAGATTCTCCCCCCCCAGACATGTATAATGTAATTGTCGCTCCAGTGCTTCTATATATATATCCACTTCCTCAGCTTTTACTTTCACCCCCCTTGGTTTTTATTTGTTTAAAAAAAAATCTATATAGTGTTTTTGTTTTTATTGGTCTTTTCTTTTTGTTTCAAACCCAATAAAAAACATCTAAAAAACTCAGGATTGGATTGAAACCTTTTGACTCTGAGTTCCAAACTAGACACAGCAGACAGTGGGGCTGAGGGCAGACAACACCCCTGGTAGGAAAATACTTACTGCCATTTCAGTTGGTTTCTCACAACACCAAGTGTAACCTTTGTGGGAGATTAGTAGAAATCCAGGAGAAATAGTGACTGTAAAACATCTACTTGATGCTTTGTGTGCCAATTTCACTGCCTCCTTCCCTAAACATTAGATAACATGACAATTTACAATGACAGTTCAGGAGACCGTGTCCACTGATGAGAGTTTGAGTGTATGTCCAGAAGGGGGCAGCAAACACACATCAAATTAGCAAATCCACTATCTGAGCTTTCTATTGCTGTCTGATTTATTCTGTGGTTTCCCAGGCTTTTCTTCAGATCCTTCTCTCTATCCTGATGTGAACTTAGGCACTTACAACTCTGAATCAAACTATTCAGCGCACTCTGTCTGTGCCAGTCAAAAGAGAGCTTTCCAGCCTAATTTCACTTCAGCTCTTGATCCGGAGAATCACAGAATTGTTACGACGCAGGAGTCCATTTGGCCGAACGTGTCTGCACTGACTCCCCCAATGAGTAACTCACCGAGTGCCATTCCCCCACCTCCTCCCCAGAACCCCGCACAGTCTTCCTCTTTAGATAACAGTCTAATTCCCTTTTGAAGCTTCACTTGAACCTGCCTCGACCACACTCTCATGCAATGCATTCGAAACCTTAACCACTCGCTGAGTAGTTTCTGCGCGCACCACTTTTGTTCCTTTGACAACCCCTGGCAGAAAAATACTTACTTACTTTGAATCTGTGCCTTCTCGTTCTCAATCTATTCCTGAGTGGGAACAGATTTTCCCGAACTTCTGGGTCCAGCCCCCTCATGATTTTAAATACCTCTATCAAACCTCAGCTCCAATCTGTCGTCACAACTGAAATTCCTCACCACGAGAACCACTCTTGTGACTTTTCTTTTTTTATTTATGTAGAGTACCCAATTATTTTTTTCCAATTAAGGGGCAATTTAGCGTGGCCAATCCACCTAACCTGCACATCTTTGGGTTGTGGGGGTGAAACCCACGCAGACACGGGGAGAATGTGCAAACTCCACACAGACAGGGACCCAGGGCCGGGATTCGAACCCGTGTCCTCAGCGCTGTAGTCCCAGTGCTAACCACTGCACCCCGTGCCGCCGCTTGTGACTCTTTTCTGCACCCCTAGCATATGTTCACATCTTTCCTAAGGTGCAGCGCTCAGAACTGGAAACAATAATTTAGCTGACACCAATCTATTGACTTACACAAATTGAACATACCCGTCTTGCTCTTGTGCCCTATGCCACTGTTAATAAAGCCCAGAATACTGTACCCTTTATTAACTGCTCTCCACCTGTCCTGCCAGTTTAATGATCTGTGCACATATGCACCCAGTCTCCCTGTTTGTGCACCCCTTTTAGAGTAGTTCTCTGTTTAAGATTGTCTCTCCATGTCCGTCCTACCACAATTAATCATTTCACATTTCTCTGCATTGAATTTCATCTGCCACTTTTCCGCCCATTCCACCAATCTGTCTATGGCCTTTTGACATTTTACACCATTCTCCTCAAGTTTAGTCACACGTTTTATATCCTCCAGCACGAAAAACATCCATTAACCATTACTCTGTCATTTAGCCAATTCCCTATCCATGTTGCTGCTGTATTTTTTGTTCCATGAGCGATAACTTTACTCCCAAGTCTGTTGTAACAAACTCACTGGGTAAAAACAAAATCTCCCGTCGTCTCTGGTTCTTTTGTCAATTACCTTAAATTACCTCAATTACCTTAAATCTCTGTCCTCTGATTATCAACTCTACTGCCATTGGAAACAGCTTCTCCTTATTTACTTGATCAAAACCATTCATGATTTTGAACACCTCAATTAAATCTCCCTTTAATCCTCTCTGTTCTAAACTCCTGCTTCTCTATGCTCTCCACATAACTGAAACCCCTCTCTCCGTCACAGTGTTGAAGTGCAGTATACTGTCTCGTGCCCCAGATACGCAATTTGTCTGCTCCTCTCTTTTTTAATAATAATAACAATCTTTATTGTCACAAGTCGGTTTACATTAACACTGCAATGAAGTTACTGTGAAAAGCCCCTAGTCGTCACATTCCGGCGCCTGTTTGGGTCACAGAGGGAGAATTCAGAATGTCCAATTCACCAACAGCACGTCTTTCAGGATTGTGGGAGGAAACCGGAGCGTCCGGAGGAAACCCACGCAGACACGGGGAGAACGTGCAGACTCCACGCAGACGTGACCCAAGCCGGGAATCGAACCTGGGACCCTGGCGCTGTGAAGTAACAGTGCTAACCATTGTGCTGCTGGGCACAGTCAATTTTTGAAATAAGATCAGTAAATGCTACAAATAGTCAACAGGCCTGGCAGGGGTCTGTGGAGAGAGAAACAGAGTAAACATTGGCCCAGAACTTCCGATTTCTGGATAGTCGTAGCCAGGAGATACCCTAGAAGATGTGCTCTCCCCAACTGTACTCTAGATCGCTGGTATCCCTTTCTCAGGCTCATTTTCCGGGCCTCTTCTGGCCGCCGGGTGGCCTCAAAGAATTGTGACCCTTCAATCAGGAGGTTCCTCCGAGTAGGTTCTCTTTACAGCAAGAGTCTCCCGGGTGTCGGCGTCTATGCAAGAAAGCTGCGAGAACGCTCTCCTGTTCCTATTCCAAGATCGAGACGACTGAATCAAACTCCACGACCTACGTATCGGTTCAAAGCCGAGGACTTCCAGATCTAGAACATAGAACATAGAACAATACAGCGCAGTACAGGCCCTTCGGCCCTCGATGTTGCACCGAAACAAAAGCCATCTAACCTACACTATGCCATTATCATCCATATGTTTATCCAATAAACTTTTAAATGCCCTCAATGTTGGCGAGTTCACTACTGTAGCAGGTAGGGCATTCCACGGCCTCACTACTCTTTGCGTAAAGAACCTACCTCTGACCTCTGTCCTATATCTATTACCCCTCAGTTTAAAGCTATGTCCCCTCGTGCCAGCCATTTCCATCCGCGGGAGAAGGCTCTCACTGTCCACCCTATCTAACCCCCTGATCATTTTGTATGCCTCTATTAAGTCTCCTCTTAACCTTCTCTCCAACGAAAACAACCTCAAGTCCATCAGCCTTTCCTCATAAGATTTTCCCTCCATACCAGGCAACATCCTGGTAAATCTCCTCTGCACCCGCTCCAAAGCCTATAATGCGGTGACCAGAACTGTACGCAATACTCCAAATGCGGCCGTACCAGAGTTTTGTACAGCTGCAACATGACCTCCCGACTCCGGAACTCAATCCCTCTACCAATAAAGGCCAACACTCCATAGGCCTTCTTCACAACCCTATCAACCTGGGTGGCAACTTTCAGGGATCTATGTACATGGACACCTAGATCCCTCTGGTCATCCACACTTCCAAGAACTTTACCATTAGCCAAATATTCCGCATTCCTGTTATTCCTTCCAAAGTGAATCACCTCACACTTCTCGACATTAAACTCCATGTGCCACCTCTCAGCCCAGCTCTGCAGCTTATCTATATCCCTCTGTAACCTGCTACATCCTTCCACACTATCGACAACACCACCGACTTTAGTATCGTCTGCAAATTTACTCACCCACCCTTCTGCGCCTTCCTCTAGGTCATTGATAAAAATGACAAACAACAACGGCCCCAGAACAGATCCTTGTGGTACTCCACTTGTAACTGAACTCCATTCTGAACATTTCCCATCAACCACCACCCTCTGTCTTCTTTCAGCTAGCCAATTTCTGATCCACATCTCTAAATCACCCTCAATCCCCAGCCTCCATATTTTCTGCAATAGCCTACCGTGGGGAACCTTATCAAACGCTTTGCTGAAATCCATATACACCACATCAACTGCTCTACCCTCGTCTACCTGTTCAGTCACCTTCTCAAAGAACTCGATAAGGTTTGTGAGGCATGACCTACCCTTCACAAAGCCATGCTGAATATCCCTGATCATATTATTCCTATCTAGATGATTATAAATCTTGTCTCTTATAATCCCCTCCAAGACTTTACCCACTACAGACGTGAGGCTCACCGGTCTATAGTTGCCGGGGTTGTCTCTGCTCCCCTTTTTGAACAAAGGGACCACATTTGCTATCCTCCAGTCCTCTGGCACTATTCCTGTAGCCAATGATGACATAAAAATCAAAGCCAAAGGTCCAGCAATCTCTTCCCTGGCCTCCCAGAGAATCCTAGGATAAATCCCATCCCGGGGACTTATCTATTTTCAGCCTGTCCAGAATTGCCAACACCTCTTCCCTACGTACCTCAATGCCATCTATTCTATTAGCCTGGGTCTCAGCATTCTCCTCCACAACATTATCTTTTTCCTGAGTGAATACTGACGAAAAATATTCATTTAGTATCTCGCCTATCTCTTCAGACTCCACACACAACTTCCCATCCCTGTCCTTGACTGGTCCTACTCTTTCCCTAGTCATTCGCTTATTCCTGACATACCTATAGAAAGCTTTTGGGTTTTCCTTGATCCTACCTGCCAAATACTTCTCATGTCCCCTCCTTGCTCGTCTTAGCTCTCTCTTTAGATCCTTCCTCGCTACCTTGTAACTATCCATCGCCCCAACTGAAACTTCACATCTCATCTTCACATAGGCCTCCTTCTTCCTCTTAACAAGAGATTCCACTTCTTTGGTAAGCCACGGTTCCCTCGCTCGACGCCTTCCTCCCTGCCTGACCGGTACATACTTATCAAGAACACGCAGTAGCTGATCCTTGAACAAGCTCCACTTATCCAGTGTGCCCAACACTTGCAGCCTACTTCTCCACCTTATCCCCCCCAAGTCACGTCTAATGGCATCATAATTGCCCTTCCCCCAGCTATAACTCTTGCCCTGCGGTGTATACTTATCCCTTTCCAGCATTAACGTAAACGTCACCGAATTGTGGTCACTGTCCCCAAAGTGCTCTCCTACCTCCAAATCCAACACCTGGCCTGGTTTATTACCCAAAACCAAATCCAACGTGGCCTCGCCTCTTGTTGGCCTGTCAACATATTGTGTCAGGAAACCCTCCTGCACACACTGTACAAAAAACGACCCATCTAATGTCCTCGAACTATATCTTTTCCAGTCAATATTTGGAAAGTTAAAGTCTCCCATAATAACTACCCTGTTACTTTCGCTCTTATCCAGGATCATCCTCGCCATCCTTTCCTCTACATCCCTAGAACTATTTGGAGGCCTATAGAAGACTCCCAACAGGGTGACCTATCCTTTCATGTTTCTAACCTCAGCCCATACTACCTCGGAAGATGAGTCCCCATCTCACATCCTCTCCGCCATCGTAATACTGCTCTTGACTAGCAGCGCCACACCTCCCCCTCTTTTGCCTCCTTCTCTGAGCTTACTAAAACACCTAAACCCCGGAACCTGCAACATCCATTCCTGTCCCTGCTCTATCCATGTCTCCGAAATGGCCACAACATCGAAGTCCCAGGTACCAACCCATGCTGCCAGTTCCCCTACCTTATTTCGTATACTCCTGGCATTGAAGTAGACACACTTCAAACCACCTACCTGAACACTGGCCCCCTCCTGCGACGTCAAATCTGTGATCCTGACCTCTATACTCTCATTCTCCCTTACACTAAAACTACAATCCAGGTTCCCATGCCCCTGCTGCATTAGTTTAGACCCCCCAAAGAGCACTAACAAATCTCCCCCCCAGGATATTTGTGCCCCTCAGGTTCAGATGTAGACCATCCTGTCTGTAGAGGTCCCACCTTCCCCAGAAAGAGCCCCAGTTATCCAGAAATCTGAATCCCTCCCGCCTGCACCATCCCTGTAGCCACGTGTTTAATTGCTCTCTCTCCCTATTCCTCATCTCACTATCACGTGGCACGGGCAACAACCCAGAGATAACAACTCTGTTTGTTCTAGTTCTGAGCTTCCATCCTAGCTCCCTGAAAGCCTGCCTGACATCCTTGTCCCCTTTCCTACCTATGTCGTTAGTGCCAATGTGGACCACGACTTGGGGCTGCTCCCCCTTCCCCCTAAGGACCCGGAAAACACGATCCGAGACATCACGTACCCTTGCACCTGGGAGGCAACATACCAAACGTGAGTCTCTCTCGCTCCCACAAAATCTCCTATCTGTGCCCCTGACTATCGAGTCCCCAATTACTAATGCTCTGCTCCTCTCCCCCCTTCCCTTCTGAGCAACAGGGACAGACTCCGTGCCAGAGGCCCGTACCCCATGGCGTACCCCTGGTAAGTCCCCCCCCCACAAGTATCCAAAGCGGTATACTTGTTTCTCAGGGGAACGACCGCAGGGGATCCCTGCACTGACTGCTTCTTCCCAGTCCCTCTTACAGTTACCCATCTATCTCCAATCTTTGGTGTAACTAATTCCCTGAAGCTGCTATCTATGACCCCCTCTGCCTCCCGAATGATCCGAAGTTCTCCCAACTCCAGCTCCAGTTCTCTAACTCGGTCTTGGAGGAGCTGGAGATGGCAGCACTTCCTGCAGGTAAAATCAGCAGGGACACTAACGGCATTCCTCACCTCAAACATCCTGCAGGAGGAACATTGCACTCCCTTCCCTGCCATCCCTCTAACTTTCAACCAAGATCTGGCTAACAACTAAATTAAATTTAAAAAAAAATAATAATAATAATAAAATATGGTACTTACCTCACACCAATGGGTTTTATTATTAGGTTAGAGGAGGAGGGCGGGTGGGAGACACTACACGTGTAGTGTCTCGGGTTTCCTCTCCACCAGAATTATTGGTGAGGGTCTTCCCAGAAGTCCGCGGGTCGAACTTCCTGTTCCCGCCTTAAACACTAAAATTTAAAAAAAAACAGCAAAGAGGGACCGAAAACGGGACCAGGTAAGTGTTTCCCGCTGGAATTGACTAGCCTGCTCCTGTGAAGGTCTCCCAGAAATCACTAACGCACCGCTCCCGCTGAAATCAACTGGCCTGCTCCTGCAAAGACAAGTGTTTTTAAAGGAGAAACTTACCTCCCAGAAATCACTTGCGCACTGCTCCCGCTGAAATTGACTAGCCTGCTCCGCTCCCGCTGAAATCGACTGGCCTGCTCCTGCAAAGACAAGTGTTTTTAAAGGAGAAACTTACCTCCCAGAAATCACTTGCGCACTGCTCCCGCTGAAATTGACTAGCCTGCTCCGCTCCCGCTGAAATCGACTCTCACGGTCCTCTGTCCATCACCTCTCGCCGATCACCACAGGGCTTCTCAGTCTGGGGGGGCTGCTGGTTCCCTCCAAGTAGATGCCTGGTGCAGGACATCTTTTAATGTAGGTATGCCATTGCACCTCAGCAGACACACTCGCTGCCGGAGGAGGTGGTGGAAGCAGGGACGATAGTGTTGTTTAAGGGGCATCTTGACAAATACATGAATAGGATGGGAATATAGGGATACGGACCCCGGAAGTGTAGAAGATTTTAGTTTAGACGGGCAGCATGGTCGGCGCAGGCTTGGAGGGCCGAAGGGCCTGTTCTTGTGCTGTACATTTCTTTGTTCTTGCTCTTTGTCCTTGACATAAGGAGGTCCAGTCCCTGTGGCGAGGGAAGCTCGGCAGCTGGGATCTCTTTACTGCTGCAACCTTCACCTGCCATCGCAGGCGTTGATACCGTACGGGTATAGAATCATAGAATCCCTACAATGCAGAAGGAGGCCATTTGCCCATCGAGTCTGCACTGGCCCTCTGAAAGAGCACTCCAGCCAAGCTCACTCCCCCACCCTGTCCTAATAATATCTTAACCTACTCGACATATTTTCTTTATTTTTTACACTAAGGGCAAGTTGGCACGGCCAATCCACCTAACCTGCACGTCTTTGGACTGTGGGAGGAAACCAGAGCACCCGGAGGAAAGCCCGCCCACACACGGGGAGAACGTGCAAACTCCACAAACTGTCACCCAAGCTCAGAATCGAACCTGGGTCCCTGGCACTGTGAGGCAGCAGTGATAACCACTGTACCACCGTGCCGCCCGTATCTTCCCCATGGTCCTCCATTGAGGAGTTGTTTCGAATTGCACTTTACCTGGTTCCTCCCCCCCATCCTCACCATCATGGGTGACCCTGCCAGGAGCTCCTGACCCCCGATGACATTGCTCTTGGTATCAACGGAACGTTCAAGCCTCTCCATCACGGCAAGGTGGAAATCCAGGGAAAGGCCACACGCATAACCTCCATAGAACCCCCAAGTCCTGAATACCCCACCAAATTCCCCTGCTTACCCTCCCACCTCCCAAATACCCTCATTCCCCATCTACCCCTCAACTTCAGGGCAGCACGGTAACACAAGTGGCTAGCACTGTGGCTTCACAGCGCCAGGGTCTCAGGTTCGATTCCCCACTGGGTCACTGTCTGTGCGGAGTCTGCACGTTCTCCCAGTGGGTTTCCTCCGGGTGCTCTGGTTTCCTCCCACAGTCCAAAGATGTGCAGGTTCGGTGGATTGGCCATGGTAAATTGCCCTTAGTGTCCAAAAAGGTGAGATGGAGTTATTGGGTTACGGGGATAGGGTGGAAGTGAGGGCTTAAGTGGGTCGGTGCAGACTCGATGGGCCGAATGGCCTCCTTCTACCTTGTCTGTTCTATGTTCTGTGTACCCCCAAGACCCTAATTATCCTGCCACCCACCCTCGACTGACCACCCTACACCTGCTGACCTATCACACCTCCCTCTCCGATCCACCCTAACCCTCCTAGTCCCTCAACCTGTCCGACCTCACCAACCCATCCTATCTCCTCTTAAAAATAAAAAAAATAAAATTTAGAGTGCTCAATTCTTTTATTTTCCAATTAAGGGGCAATTTAGCGTAGCCAATCCACCGAGCTTTGGGTTGTGGGGGTGAGACCGACGCAGACACGGGGAGGATATGCAAACTCCCATCCTTTCTCCCGAGACTCATTGTAACAGCTGGCAACCTATCCTAGGCCCCCGACCAAACCTCCCTCCGCCTGCCCCATCCTTACATTCTCAACCTCCACTTTCTCAAAGTTGGTGGTATCTTTTAAACATACAGTGAGTACTGTCAAAAGCAGGCGTGGCCACTTCCCCCGACACTGCTGGCCTACACAGAGGAGGCCCGGTAGGCAGGCTACTGCACATTTCTTAGCAGGCCCAGGGCGGAAGGCTGGGCAGGAAATGTGCAGCTCCCCGTCTGAGGTGTGTAAAAAGGAGCAAATTGGCAATGCGACTGTGACTGCTAGTCCATGGAAGTTCTGGTCCAATAGTTCACACTCATGACCTCTCATTACTTTTGAAATGTAATCACTAATGAAATGTAGGCAATTTATATACTGCAAGTCCCCGTAAACAGCAATGAGATGGTGACCAGCTAATCTGTGCCACTGATATTGCTTGAGGAATAATGGGAGAATTATATCTTTTACATCTCGCTGAAAGGGAAATTGGGGCTTTGACTTAACAACTCATCCAAAGTGCACACGTCTGCAATACTGCACAGAATCCAGTTGCACCCTGAATGATCTATTCAGAGCTCTGTAACGGGACTTGAAACCACAAACGTCTGACTTGTGCAGTGAGTAACTCACCTTGCGACTGTCCAAAGCCTGTCCACCATTTACAAGGCACAATCAGGAGTGTGATGGAATACTCTCCACTTTCCCGGGGGTGTACAGCTCCAACAACACTCAAGAAACCCAACATCATCCAGGAAAAGTACCCCATCCACCAACTTAAACATTCACTCCCCACCCCCACCAATGACCAGTGACAGCTGTGTGCACCATCTACAAGGTGCAGTGTAGCGATCACCAAAGCTCCTTTGACAGCACATTCCAAACCCACATCTTCTACCATCTAGAAGGACAAGTAGAAGTCCAGCAGATTTGTTTGGAATCACTAGCTTTCGGGGCGCATCTCCTTCATTAGGTGAGTGAAGAAGTGGGTTTCACAAACAGGTATATGGACAAAATCAGTCTATATGTGTTTGTGGAACCCACCTCTTCACTCACCTGATGAAGGAGCTGCGCTCTGAAAGCTAGATTCCAAACAAACCTGTTGGACTTTAACCTGGTGTTTTAAGACTTCTTACTGTGCTCATCTCAGTCCAGCCGGCATCTTCACATCGTAGAAGGTCAAGGACAGCAGACACATGGAAGCACTACTCAGTGGAAGTTCCCTCCCAAGCCACGCAACACCCTGACTTGGAAAGATATCACCGTGCCTTTACTGTCGCTGGGGCAACATCCTGGAATTCCTTTCCTAACAATACTGTGGGTTTTCGTACACCACACTGACTGCAGCAGTTTAGGCTTTTGGCTGTAATTCCACTGAAAGGAAGTGGTTAATGAATCCTAGGCATTTGACTGGGTGAAACAATGAGCTTGAGTGAGCAGGAGGTCCTGAGAGTGGACGAGGAGAATGCCATCTCTTCATGAAGCAGAGGGAATCAACTGCCTTTAGCTGAGCAACCGCGGCTTCCACATTTCAGACACCAATCTTCAGAAGAACATGTGCAAACAGTCCGGCTGGTTTCAGTGTAGACAATTTGTGCAGGAAATGAAGAATTAGGAGGAGTTCACTATTCATATCTAGAATATGTTTGCATGTGTTTCATGCAACCTGCAGGATCTCCTGGAAGGAGTGACATTTTGGGAGATTTCTGCAGTAAGAAGGTGACAGGAGCAAGTTGTCAGGATATCGTTGAATCCACAGTTCCTTCAACAAATGTTTTGAGGATGAGCCAAACGCAGCACAGGGCTCCTGACATTGACTGTGGTTATTCATTCTATAATGACACTGGCTCGGTGAAAAATCCCTGTTAATTACTATTCTTTGTTTCCTGTCTGAAATCCAGTTTTCTATCCATGTCAATACACTACCCCTAATCCTATTCACTTTAATTTCACACGCTAATCTCTTATGCGGGACTGTAGAAGCCAAGTATTTCAAATACAACTAGTATAGGTAAAAGATAGCTGTTTAAGCATAAATGTTGAGCCCCAGTTTTAAATACCCATTTATACAGCATAATTCACTTTTACTGAAGTCCGTTGTTCTGGCAAATGCATATTTTCAAGATAATTTGACACTGCTTGTGCTAATTGTCAAGGACAGGGACTGACTACACAGCAACATGAAGGCACCATTGTTCACAATGCAGATAACAGCTGGGTCAGAAAAGCTGATGTTGCACATTGAAGATGGACGGCTTGCCATCAAATCAAATGTGTTTGAGTCTAACCCAAACCAATTAGGATTATATTGGGGTGTGATTAGATGACTTAAGACAGATATGAAAGTGTATAGCTGAAAAGTTTCCCCCGCCATTTTGGGTTTTATTGTCTTTGAAAGTGTGTTGTCTGTGGTGTATTGTCTTTGAAGGTGTGTTGTGCTGTGTTGTATTGTCTTTAGGGGTGTGTTGTGCTGTGTTGTCTTTCTGTTAGTTTAGTGTTTTTTGCCTTTGATTCTAGTCTCCATTTTAGTTTATGTCTTTTGGCGGTTGTCAGTTTAACAGTCTGTGTCAGTGATGTTAGTCCACTTTTGACTTTGAGTTTAGCTGAAGATTAGCTTTCTCTCTCTCTTCATGTTTCATTGCCAGACTTTGACCTTTTAAAAGTTACTTTCGAGCTGTCTGCCTAAGCAAAGAAAGATAATGTCTGTAATTCTCTGAAAGTTTCGAATTGTCTACGAATTGCCTTTTAAATGACTTTCAAATTGTAATCAAGCGACTACAAATAAAACAATTCTTTTTGGCACCTGAGGAGTTTATACTGCAAATTTCTGCTGAGTTCCAGTATTCGCAAAGTGCTACTGATAACCGAATAGCAGAGATGATATAAATTCCTTCAACTATACACAGTTGAATAATACAAGGAATCGAACTACTTAACACAGTCTAGAAATATTACAAATCTTACAACTTGTTGTATTGCGCCAGGACTTGATTCATCAACTAAGCTTCCCCCAAACTTGGCGTAGTTCGACAGGTTAAGATCCCTATAAATTAAAGATTCCTTCATATTGGCGTAGTCAGGCAGGAGGGGGGAGTACCGAGGACGACCTTCGGAGGCCCAGGTGACGACGGAAAGCTTCGAAGATAATCGGAGGAGGTCGGGAACCTTCGGGAAGCTTCGGAGATAATCGGAGGAGGCCCAGAAGACAGCCGAAACCCACGGCTAGACTAGGGTAAAAAATATCTTTTTCACCCATTAAAAGTCTTAAAGCCGCATCAATCAGTACTTCGACCCTTGAAAAGAACATTTTTAATAGACTGTGTTAAATAAATCAAGTGCCAGTCGGTCAGACTATCAGACGTGACTGGAAGATTAGTCACTGCAGTAACTAAAATAAAACGGCAGTCAGCGATCAAGAAAAGTTATGGCTGATCCAATTCAAAGTGTAGATTCAGAGCCTTTAGCAGACAGAAAATTACTCCCCACTACATCCAAGGGGGGTGCTGGAATACCAGATGTTTCTGTTGAAGATATGTTGGGGGATTGTAGATCTTTCACTCTTAGACATTTTAACCTATGTGAAACCTCAAAAAAAGTTGAATCAAAGTATGATATTCCCAGAGGACAGTGGTCCTTCAATAATATCAAGAGAGCATGGGGAAAATGCACACGACTACACGGTGCAGAACGTGTAAAATGGTCCCTGGTAATTACGGGACAGATACACAGTCAGCAAGAGATCATTGTTAAAAATAAAAGTGATCATCAGCTTCAGTCCACTAAAGACCAACTAAGTGCAGTTCTTGAAGATTTGCAAGATGCAAAATCCAAACTTGAGCATTATGATGAAATTAGAACAGATTTGCAAAATAAAACCTCTGAACTCCAGCAGTTATCTGTTCAAATCGGAGAATTTCAAAATCAAGTTTTTAAAGTGGAGTCAAAATACCAACAGTTACAATTAAATACTGAACGAAGTGATGATGAGTATAGGTCTACTAAAAGGCAACTAATTGCAGTTGTTGAAGAATTGCAAGATGCAAAATCCAAACTTGAGCATTCTGATGAAATTAAAACAGATTTGCAAGTTGCAAAATCCAAACTTGAGCATTATGATGAAATTAAAACAGATTTGCAAGATGCAAAATCCAAACTTGAGCATTATGATGAAATTAAAACAGAATTGCAAGATGCAAAATCCAAACTTGAAACAGAATTGCAAGATGCAAAATCCAAACTTGCACATTCTGATGAAATTAAAACAGGTTTGCAAGTTGCAAAATCCAAACTTGAGCATTATGATGAAATTAAAACAGATTTACGAGTTGCAAAATCCAAACTTGAGCATTCTGATAAAATTAAAACAGATTTGCGAAACAAAACCTCTGAACTCCAGCAGTTATCTTTTCAAATAACAGAATTCCAAAATCAAGTCTTTGAAGTGGAGTCAAAATACCGACAATTGCAATTAAAAACTGAGCGAATTGAACTTGAAAATTGCAAGCTAGTGAAAGAAAGATGTGTTTTAGAAAGAAATATAACCAGCGTGACTGAACATTGCAATTCTTTGACAAACATGCTTTCTGTACAAAAGATTGAACAAACTCAGAAAGCAGCCCAAGCAACTCACCTAGTGGCACAATCGGCAATTGCACAGCCAAGATCAATTGTTAAACATAAATCATTTTCTCTGTCGGATGAATCAGACGAAGATAGTGTTCCTACAATACAAAATACTAAAGCAATTCGACTAGCCCCTTTAAAACACAAACGGGTTAGAGTTGGAAGCAAAAAAATAGAGGAAGATGGTGAAACTATCACTAGAAACATATTTGACCACCAATGGGTTCATGAACAAATTGATCCTTCTAAAATTGACGAATGGTCCAAGGGTCTTCCACACCCTAAAAAGGGTGGTAAGACCACATGGGATGGAATTCACAGATTACAAGCCATTTACAGTCTCCACCCATTTGATGGAGTACAAATTCTGACTATCATGCTAGGTACTCGTATAAGTTCAACCCTTAGAAATGAAGTAGAAGTTGCCCTTGGAGACGATTTGCAAAATTTAGAAGCTGGTTGGCTAACAATCAAGAATTGGCTGTTACAATTTTGCCCCCCGAGGACCAATTGGTCTAAGATCACAGCTTGCTTTCAAAAAAATGATGAAGATATTCAGGATTTTGAGGAAATATTTTTACGTACTTGGATGGAATATTCAGGGATGACACTCGACCAGGAAAATGACACATGGGATGCAAGCACTTTAAGTCCATTAAAAACGGCTTTTATAGCCGGTGTTAAACCTGGAGTTTCTGCTGCCTTGAATTTGGTTTTACCAGCTTGGGCCACAGCTGGCACATACCGAGACATAGTTGACCGATGCATTCAGATAGATCGTGGTTTGCACAATCAGGCAACTTTTAACACTGCAGCTGCTCAAATCCAGCCCATGTTACCTGCTGCTCCAGCGGCGGCTGTTGCAGCTCCTGCAGGAATATCAGCAGTAACTACAATTTCACCACCAGCGCCAGAGCAAACATGTACCCTTGCTCCATTAAAATCACGTAAGAAAATACCACAATGTCTTTCCTGTGGTAGAGTAGGACACTGGATGGCAAAATGCTATCAAAAACAACGGATGGATTCGAGAGATGATAATGAAGTAGACAATGTTCACTACAATACATTTCCACCTCGTGGTCAACCATGTAACACGTACCAACAAGACACACCCAGTTTGGCTTCTGGTCAGCAACACTGGCTAAGCAACTACAACCATGGTTTGCTTTTACAGTTTTTTTTTTATTTTTTTTTATTTTTATAAATGTTTTATTGAAATTTTTTTCCCAAACAACAATTTTTCCCCTCTTACAAAGCAAACGCAACAATAACAATACAGAAATTTTAAACAATACACAAGTAACAAAACCCCTTTATCTTTGACCTAAACTAAACCCCCCCTCCCCCCCCCCCCCCCCTCCCCCTGGGTTGCTGCTGCTGGTCATCTGTCTTCCCTCTAACGTTCCCCTAGGTAGTCGAGAAATGGCTGCCACCGCCTGGTGAACCCTTGAGCCGATCCTCTCAGGGCAAACTTTATCTGCTCCAGTTTAATGAACCCCGCCATATCATTTACCCAGGCCTCCAGTCCGGGGGGTTTCGCCTCCTTCCACATGAGTAGGATCCTGCGCCGGGCTACTAGGGACGCAAAGGCCACAACGTCGGCCTCTTTCGCCTCCTGCACTCCCGACTCTTCCGCAACTCCAAATAGAGCTAACCCCCAGCCTGGTTTGACCCGGGCCCTCACCACCCGCGAAATCACTCCCGTCACTCCCTTCCAATACCCTTCCAGTGCCGGGCATGCCCAAAACATATGTGCGTGGTTTGCCGGGCTCCCGCCACACCTCCCACATTTGTCCTCCACTCCAAAGAACCTGCTCAATCTTGCTCCCGTTATGTGTGCTCTATGTAGCACCTTAAATTGAATCAGGCTAAGCCTGGCGCATGAGGAAGAGGAATTTACCCTGCTTAGGGCATCAGCCCACATACCCTCCTCTATCTCCTCCCCTAGTTCTTCTTCCCACTTTCCTTTTAGTTCGCCCACCGACTCCTCCCCCTCTTCCCTCATCTCTCGGTAAATCTCTGACACCTTGCCCTCTCCGACCCACACCCCTGAAAGCACCCTGTCCTGTATCCCCTGTGTCGGGAGCAATGGAAATTCCCTCACCTGTTGTCTAGTAAATGCCCTCACCTGCATATATCTCAAGAAATTTCCCCGGGGCAACTTATACTTTTCCTCCAATGCTCCCAAGCTCGCAAAAGTCCCATCTATAAATAAATCTCCCACCCTCCTAATTCCCAACTGGAACCAGCTCTGAAATCCTCCATCCATTCTTCCTGGGGCGAACCTATGGTTGTTCCTGATTGGGGACCCCACCAGGGCTCCCCGCACCCCTCTCTGTCGCCTCCACTGTCCCCAGATATTCAATGTTGCTGCTTTTACAGTTAATCAACAACAGTATCATAATAGCCCAACTGTTTCCCACATGGCTTTACAGAATCATCTCAGGCAACTGCCTGTTCGGCCTTCCACCATTATCCAATATGAAGATGATGTTCTGATAACCTCTATCAATAAAGATGATCATGACAAAGATTTACGGATGGTCTTGAACCACCTCAGTACTAACAGTCACAAAGCGAGCTTTCACAAAGCACAAATTGCCCAGAAAGATGTTTACTTGGGACAGAAAATTTCCAAACGAAAAAGGGAACTTACTCAGAAGAGAACGGCTGCCATCAAAGCAGCTAAAGAACCCTCAATGTATCGCTAAAAAGTTGCCAAGAACTGTCAACTTAAGAAAACTGTCATTCTGAACGTTGCTTTATTAATTTAAAGAAATTAACATATCTTGTCAGCTGTGTTTCCTTTAACAGAATCGACAAATTCATCTACAGAAAATCAAGATACAGCACAAGATTGGTTCAGTTATATATTTAATAAATTATTGTATTTGATATTTTAAAATAAATGTTTAAAATTATCCTGGAAATTAAAACTTCAAACAATGTGGAAGCTGGTTTTAAAAAAAAAAACAACAATCTTTGATTAAAAGCCAAAAGAACATATCGTTCAAAGAAATTTGATAACGGGAATTTGGCAGCAATCCAACTTTTACTCCCAGTCCATTTGAGTGACAAAAAAAAAGTTTAAAGATGCGAATGGCATCATTCCAAGCTATATGCCTCTTTTTGTCTCTGCAAGAAAATTAACCCTTTCAACAAGCTTTTGTGTATTATCCAGAAGATGTCAAAGACTTGACATCAATTTTGATAATCATTTTACCATTTATTACTAGATCATATGTTCAACTTTTATTGTATAATCATTTTACAAGAAGTTATTATTAATTACCAATGTGGTCAAATTTGATTAATTTATTAATTATAATAATTATTTTGAAATGCCTGTTGCAATGTTAATTCCATTTTATTGTTTAAAACTGCAATGATTCTTTGCGCTTTTACCTATCCTATCGCATTAATGATGTATTTTAATCTTTTCTGATATATCTCAATTTTTCGATTTATCAAAGGGCCGACTGTAGAAGCCAAGTATTTCAAATACAACTAGTATAGGTAAAAGATAGCTGTTTAAGCATAAATGTTGAGCCCCACTTTTAATACCCATTTATACAGCATAATTCACTTTTACTGAAGTCCGTTGTTCTGGCAAATGCATATTTTCAAGATAATTTGACACTGCTTGTGCTAATTGTCAAGGGCAGGGACTGACTACACAGCAACATGAAGGCACCATTGTTCACAATGCAGATCACAGCTGGGTCAGAAAAGCTGATGTTGCACATTGAAGATGGACGGCTTGCCATCAAATCAAATGTGTTTGAGTCTAACCCAAACCAATTAGGATTATATTGGGGTGTGATTAGACGACTTAAGACAGATATGAAAGTGTATAACTGAAAAGTTTCTCCCGGCCAGGTTAGGTTTGGTTTTAGTGTTTAGTTTAGTCAGTTTTGTCCTTTATAGTCTCCATTTTAGAGATGTCTTTTGGGGGTTCTGTCAGCCTAACAGTCTGTGTCAGTGATGTTAGTCCACTTTTGACTTTGAGTTTGAGTTTAGCTGAAGATTAGCTTTCTCTCTCTCTTCATGTTTCATTGCCAGACTTTGACCTTTAAAAAGTTACTTTCGAGCTGTCTGCCTAAGCAAAGAAAGATAATGTCTGTAATTCTCTGAAAGCTTCGAATTGTCTACGAATTGCCTTTTAAATGACTTTCAAATTGTAATCAAGCAACTACAAATAAAACAATTCTTTTTGGCACCTGAGGAGTTTATACTGCAAATTTCTGCTGAGTTCCAGTATTCGCAAAGTGCTACTGATAACCGAATAGCAGAGATAATATAAATTCCTTCAACTATACACAGTCGAATAATACAAGGAATCGAACAACTTAACACAGTCTAGAAATATTACAAATCTTACAACTTGTTGTATTGCGCCAGGACTTGATTCATCAACTAAGCTTCCCCCAAACTTGGTGTAGTTCGACAGGTTAAGATTCCCATAAATTAAAGATTCCTTTACTTTGTCAAAAGCCTTCCAAAAGTCCAAATAAACCATATCACTGGCTTCCCCTCATCAACTCTGCTAGTTACATCCTCGAAGACTTCCAGTAGATTTGTCCAGCATGGTTTCCCCTTCATAAATCCATGCTGTCTCTGTCCGATCCTGCCACTGGTTTCTAAGTGCTCTGCTATAAAATCTTTGATGATGGATTGTAGAATTTTCCCTGCTACTGATGTCAGGCTTACTGGTCTCTTATTCCCTGTTTTCTCTCTACCTCCCTTTTTGAATAGTGGAGTTACATTAGCTACCCTCCAATCTGCAGGAACCATTCCAGAGTTTATAGAATCCCGGAAGATGACCACCAATGCATTCACTTCCTTAAGTGCTCTGAGATGTAGATTCTCAGACCCTGGGGATTTATCAGCTTTCAATCCCATCAATTTCCCCAACACCATTTCTCTATTAATATTGATCTCCTTCAGCTCCTCGTTCTCATTAAACCCTGAATTCCCCAACATTTCTAGTATCTTAATTGTGTTCTTATTTGTGAAGACAGAACCAAACTATGTGTTTAGTTGCTCAGCCATTTCTTTGTCCCCTATTATACATTCCCTTGTTTCTGACTGTAAGGGACCTACATTTGGCTTCACCAATCTTTTTCTCTTCACGTTCCTATAGAAACTTTTACAGTCAGTTTTTATGTTCCCTGCAAGCTTACTCTTGTACTCTAGTTTCCTCTTCTTAATCAATCATCCCCCATCGGAGGCTCCAAGCTATACAATTTCCGATAATACGCCCCAAACGCCCCATTCACCTTCTCCAGCTCCTTAACTACTCTACCCACACCATCTCTCATTCTCCCAATTTCCTTTGCTGCTGCGTGACCTCTGAGGTGGAGAAGTTGCTGGAATCAATCATTAAGAACAAAGAACAAAGAACAAAGAACAAAGAAATGTACAGCACAGGAACAGGCCCTTCGGCCCTCCAAGCCCGTGCCGACCATGCTGCCCGACTAAACTACAATCTTCTACACTTCCTGGGTCCGTATCCCTCTATTCCCATCCTATTCATGTATTTGTCAAGATGCCCCTTAAATGTCACTATCGTCCCTGCTTCCACCACCTCCTCCGGTAGCGAGTTCCAGGCACCCACTACCCTCTGCGTAAAAAACTTGCCTCGTACAACTACTCTAAACCTTGCCCCTCTCACCTTAAACCTATGCCCCCTAGTAATTGACCCCTCTACCCTGGGGAAAAGCCTCTGACTATCCACTCTGTCTATGCCCCTCATAATTTTGTAGACCTCTATCAGGTCGCCCCTCAACCTCCTTCGTTCCAGTGAGAACAAACCGAGTTTATTCAACCGCTCCTCATAGCTAATGCCCTCCATACCAGGCAACATTCTGGTAAATCTCTTCTGCACCCTCTCTAAAGCCTCCACATCCTTCTGGTAGTGTGGCGACCAAAATTGAACACTATACTCCAAGTGTGGCCTAACTAAGATTCTATACAGCTGCTGTATAGTAGAAACTCCTGCAGTGATGTCCTGGAGCTGAGATGATTGACCTCCAACCAACACAACCATCTTCCTTTGTGCCAGGCGTTAGTGCCAGGGTTTAGCAATGGAGTTCACCTGGCCTCCAACCTTCATGTTGAATTTGGCTAAGATGAAATGAATGAAAATGAAAATCGCGTATTGTCACAAGTAGGCTTCAAATGAAGTTACTGTGAAAAGCCCCTAGTCGCCACATTCCAGCGCCTGTTCAGGGAGGTTGGTACGGGAATTGAACCGTGCTGCTGGCCTGTCTTGGTCTGCTTTCAAAGCCAGCGATTTAGCCCAGTGAGCTAAACCAGCCCCATTCAATCTGATGAGCACAAGGGCCTGCCCTTCAAGCGTTATTCAACAGACTTCTTCGGTGTTTTTAACCCCCCAAAAAACAAGCTTTATTCTAAGAATATAGTTAACATTTGTATAAACACATACAGGTACCTGCCAGTAACCTTTAAGTAAATCCAGTTTGGAAATAAAAGCGGACTGTCCCACCTTCTCAAGGCAATCCTCCAAACGTGGGACAGGATAAGAGTCCGTTCTTGTAACTGCATTCACCTTTCGATAGTCCACACATAATCGTTGGGTACCGTCCGGTTTCGGTACCATCACTATGGGTGAGCTCCATTGACTGCAACCCACTTCAATTATGCCATTTTTAAACATACTTTCAATTTCTTTTTGAACCTGTGGCAATTTTAGAGGGTTAAGTCTGTATGGATGTTGTTTAAATGGAACAGCATTTCCCACATCTACATCATGTATAGCCATTTTAATACTTAACAAATTGTTTCCACAAACTTGCCCACGTGATATCAATAATCCTTTCAGGTCAGTTTGCTTTTCCTCTGGAAGGTAGCTCAATAATTTATCCCAATTTTTAAGAACATCCTCGTTATCTAATTTAATTTGAGGAATGCCAGAGTCATCTGGATTCGGTTCTTCACTTTGAGTTAGAATCACTAAAACCTCCTCCTTTTTTTCTCCTTCCCTTTCAAAATACCTTTTTCGCATATTCACATGACACACTCTGTGAGTTTTCCTTCTATCTGCCGTTCTTACCAAATAATTCACCTCACTCAATTTCCTTTCAATCTGATAAGGTCCACAAAACCTTGCTTTTAAAGGTTCACTTACCACTGGTAACAATACTAAAATTTTATATCCAGTAGCAAAACTACAAACTTTGGCTTTCTTGTCCGCTTCCTGTTTCATCACATGCTGTGCAACTTTTAAATGTTGTCTAGCCAATTCACCTTCTCTATTTAATCGTTCCCTAAAATTTGACACATAATCCAATAATGTAATTTCAGACTGCTCACTCACCAATTTCTCCTTAATCAATTTAAATGGTCCTCTTATGTCATGACCAAAAGTTAGTTCAAAAGGACTGAATTTGGTTGACTTATTAGGCACATCCCTAATTGCAAACAGTACAAATGGAATTCCTTTATCCCAATCCTCTGGATAATCTTGACAATTGTCTTTAGTGTCTGATGCCACCGCTCTAACGCTCCCTGCGATTCTGGATGGTACGCAGTGGATTTAAATTGTTTTATTCCTAAGCTATCCATAACTTCTTTGAATAACCTCGAGGTAAAATTTGATCCTTGATCCGATTGTATTTCTGTAGGAAGTCCACATCTAGTAAAAAAATTTAAGTAACTCCTCCACAATCTTTTTAGCTGTAATACTGCGTGCTGGAATGGCCTCTGGAAATCCAGTAGACACATCCATTTTAGTCAAAAGATATTGATTCCCACTTTACATTTTAGGAAACGGTCCTATGCAATCAATTAGGACCTTTAGTAAAAGGTTCCTCAAATGCTGGAATGGGTATTAAGGGCGTTTGTTTTATCACCTCTTGAGATTTCCCTATCACTTGACACGTGTGACATGATCGACAAAATTTAACAACACCTTTATGTAGTCCAGGCCAATAAAAATGTTTTTGTATTTTAGATCACGTTTTCCTTACTCCTAAATGACTTCCTACTGGTAACTCGCAACACCTCCTTTCTATACCCTACCACTTGATACCACTTGAAGAACTTCTGCCCACTTTTCATCTGCCTGCATATGTAAAGGTTTCCATTTCTCATTAAGACATCAATTTTAAGGTAATAACATTCTGGTATACACTCAGATTCCTCTTCCGTGTATGCATTCTGATATATCTCTTTCTGTTGTAACTTTCCTGAACTAAAAATATTCGCCTCATCCTCCACCTGTTTTGTTCTTTGCCAACTATCTGATCAAAAATCATTTCTGATATTTCAACCTCAACTTTATCTTCACTCTTTGATTTCTCCTCTTGTTTTAACCTGTGACTTTGCAACCTTGTTACTACACAATCAAGAAAAATCCCAGGATATTCGTCCTTCAACAATTCAGTTGTTTGATTATCCACCGGCTTATCAACCACAGTAGGCATCACTCCCACCTGCGTTCCAGCTATATCATTACCCAAAATAAACTGTATTTCTGGACAAAATAGTTTTTCTATTACTCCTACTACCACTTCACCACTCTTCACTGGACTTTCCAACCTCACCTTATGTAATGGAACTCTACTATTCTCACCCTAAATTCCACATATTACCACCTTTTCTGGCAATATTCCTCCCAAACTACATAATTCCTTATCTCTTACCATCAAGGATTGATTAGCTCCCGTAGGGGTGTAACTTGTGACAAGGCAGTTGCCAATTAGGGCTAGTTTTTATTTTTGTTATTTAATATTTATTCTTTTTTTTTTTGTTTATATAAAATAGGTCATTGTTATTTGTGCTGTTATAATATTGTGTAAAGGATGCACAATGTACTGTGTTGGTTGACCAAAAATTTTCAATAAAACATTAATTAAAAAAAAAAAAAATTGTGACTTCTTTACCTACTCCTCCTGGTACACATGAGTAAACTTTACCCACACAAGTAAATTCTTTAAATTTTCTGGCACCTTCTTATCAATCACCTCTTGATCAGGCTGTACAATCTTTTGCACCTCCTTCGCTTCATTTGGGCTTTCCTTTCCCACTTTAACAAACCCCACTGGCTTATCCTGTTTTACCACATCAGCCTTCCCAGTGCTTTTCTTCAACCCTCAGCACTGTGACTTTACGTGGTCTAGTTTATTACAGGTGTTTGGGTTGTCGCTATGATAGATATAGTTGGAGTTTGGGTTGTCACTATGGTAGATATAGTTGGTGTTTCAGTTGTCACTATGGTCGATATAGTTGGTGTTTGGGTTGTCACTATGGTAGATATAGTTGGTGTTTAAGTTGTCCCAATGGTAGATCTAGTTGGTTTTTAAGTTGTCGCTATGGTAGATATAGTTGCTGTTTACGTTCTAACTTGATAGATAGAGTTGGTGTTTATGTTGTCACTATGTTAGATATAGTTGGTGTTTAAGTTGTCACTATGGAAGATATAGTTGGCGTTTAAATTGTCACTACGGTAGATATAGTTGGTATTTAAGTGTCCCTATGGTAGTTATAGTTGCTTTTTACGTTCTCACTATGGTAGATATGGTTGCTGTTTAAGTTGTCATTGTGGTAGATCTAGTTGCTGTTTAAGTTCTCACTATGGTAGATATAGTTGTGTTTAAGTCCTCACTGTGTTAGATACAGTTGGTGTTTGAGTTGTCACTATGGTGGATATAGTTGGTGTTTAAGTTCTCACTATGGTCGATATAGTTGGTGTTTAAGTTCTCACTATGGTCGATATAGTTGGTGTTTAAGTCCTCACTATTTTAGATATTGTTATGGGCCAGGGTTTAGCAAACCCCAAAGTGTATCATGGAGTTCACCTGACCCACAACTTTTAATAGATTGTGGTATGGGGAGCACACGGCCCACTCTACAGGTGGTACAGCAGAAATGGAAAAGTATTTTTCAAAACAAAACAATGTCTATTCTATGAACTCAAGTTAACCTTTTTAAAACATACAGTGAACAACTTAGCAACCATCAATTCAAATACAACCCCCAAAGAATACAGCACTAAGTAATCCTTAATAACTTCCCAAACAACATCCAGAAGACAAAAGAAACACATTTTAACAGAAGCACATTAGGTTTACATTCACTACTGAGAACATTTATAATTCTGAATTCACCAAGTGATCAAGAGATAATCTTTTCATGGCAGAGAGATCAACAGTACACCTGCTCTGTCTGGCTTCAGCTCCAACATTGAAAACGAAACTAAAACACACCCTGCAGCAAAGAGCCTAAAACGAAAGTAAAAAGCCGACAGACAGCCCAGTTCCACCCACTCTCTGACATCACTGCAGTAGTAAACACCCATTTCTGAAAGGTACTCTCACATGACAATATAGTTGATGTTTAAGTCCTCACTATGGTAGACAGTTACTGTTTAAGTCCTCACTATGTTAGATATAGTTGGTGTTTAAGTTCTCACTATGGTAGTTAGCTACTGTTTAAGTCCTCACTATGTTGGATATAGTTGGTGTTTAAGTCCTCACTATGGTCGACAGTTACTGTTTAAGTCCTCACTATGTTGGATATAGTTGGTGTTTAAGTTCTCACTATGGTAGTTAATTACTGTTTAAATCCTCACTATGTTAGATATAGTTGGTGTTTAAGTTCTCACTATGGTAGTTAGTTACTGTTTAAGTCCTCACTATGTTAGATATAGTTGGTGTTTAAGTTCTCACTATGGTAGTTAATTACTGTTTAAATCCTCACTATGTTAGATATAGTTGGTGTTTAAGTTCTCACTATGGTAGTTAGTTACTGTTTAAGTCCTCACTATGCTAGATATAGTTGGTGTTTAAGTTCTGACTGTAGTAGTTAGTTACTGTTTAAGTCCTCACTATGTTAGATATAGTTGGTGTTTAAGTTCTCACTATGGTGGCTGTAGTTGGGGTTGGTCTTGGGCCGCCCTCTATCCCTGTGCTAGACTTCTCTGTGGTTATTGCTCGCTTCTCCCTCTCCATGGAAGCAGAGTTCTGTCACTTTGCTGTTTAACGCTGTCGCTTGTCCTGTGCGCCCGCAGCCAATGAGTTGAGAAGTGTTGAGGGAGGCGGGCAGAGGGTGGAATGTGACAGTGAGGAGCTTCTCCAGGAATTCTCCCTGTCTCTGCCTCCCGGCTCTCCTCTGCTGAACCCTCAGCAGCTCCGGGGGAAAGGCTTGCCCGGGAACAATCCTGCCAAATAGCTCAGATGGAAAGGATTTCGCTGCGATCAGGTTGTGCAGAGTGTTGAAGTGAATGTTGTGAAAGTATATCAGAGGAAGGGGAATAGAAACTGTCAGGAGGTGTGGAGATACTGAGAGTGCTCCAGGGAAAGTTCCCAGCGAGGATTAGAGACTGCCTCTGACTGCCTGGAGATTCTTGCCGCTGACATTTTCCCGCTTGGATTTGCTGGAGGCTGTCGGAAGGGATCCGATGGGAATTGCGGAGATTTGGGATCAAGTCGCCAAGATTGCGGGAAATTATGGCGTTTACATTCGCTGCCTTCTGTTACATGCTCTCCCTGGTGCTCTGCTCGTCTCTCATCTTCTTCGCTATCTGGAACGTAAGTAAAAGAGCTGCGGGGAGAGAGAGAACATCGTGAATATTGGAGAGAGAGAAAAAGAGAGAGACACTGGCGAGAGTGACTGGGGGAAAGGGACTGGGCAGTGTGGAGAAAGAGTCGGGAGAGAATCTCGGGAGAGAGAGAGGGAATGGACTCCAGGGGAAAGACAAAGGGAGAGAGAGATGGCGAGAGGCACAGTGGAGAGATTAGGGAGAGAGAGAGATGGTGAGAGACAATGTGGAGAGAGATTAGGGAGAGAGAGATGGTGAGAGACACTGTGGAGAGAGATTAGGGAGAGAGAGATGGTGAGAGACACTGTGGAGAGATTAGGGAGAGAGAGATGGTGAGAGACAATGTGGAGAGAGATTAGGGAGAGAGAGATGGTGAGAGACACTGTGGAGAGAGATTAGGGAGAGAGAGATGGTGAGAGACACTGTGGAGAGAGATTAGGGAGAGAGAGATGGTGAGAGACACTGTGGAGAGAGATTAGGGAGAGAGAGATGGTGAGAGACAATGTGGAGAGAGATTAGGGAGAGAGAGAGAGATGGTGAGAGACACTGTGGAGAGAGATTAGGGAGAGAGAGATGGCGAGAGACACTGTGGAGAGATTAGGGAGAAAGAGATGGTGAGAGACACTGTGGAGAGAGATTAGGGAGAGAGAGATGGTGAGAGACACTGTGGAGAGAGATTAGAGAGAGAGAGATGGTGAGAGACACTGTGGAGAGAGATTAGAGAGAGAGAGATGGTGAGAGACACTGGAGAGAGATTAGGGAGCGAGAGATGGTGAGAGACACTGTGGAGAGAGATTAGGGAGAGAGAGATGGTGAGAGACACAATGGAGAGATTAGGGAGAGAGAGATGGTGAGAGACACTGTGGAGAGAGATTAGGGAGAGAGAAATGGTGAGAGACACTGTGGAGAGAGATTAGGGAGCGAGAGATGGTGAGAGACACTGTGGAGAGAGATTAGGGAGAGAGAGATGGTGAGAGACACTGTGGAGAGAGATTAGAGAGAGAGAGATGGTGAGAGACACTGTGGAGAGAGATTAGAGAGAGAGAGATGGTGAGAGACACTGTGGAGAGAGATTAGGGAGCGAGAGATGGTGAGAGACACTGTGGAGAGAGATTAGGGAGAGAGAGATGGTGAGA